>NW_009923132.1:81219-107608 GCF_000696875.1 Nestor notabilis
TGCCTGCACCCCCTCCTCCCCCTCATCCCTCTGCCTTCCTCTTTCACTGCCCCCCCCATAAGATTTGTCACGCCGCCCGCCTATGCTGGGGGCCAAGCCAGGGCTGCGCGCCCAAGCTAACAGCAGTCACAACTCGCATGACCCTCCCCTGGGGCTCGGCAGTGGTAGCCGGCGTCTCGTGCTGTGGTCTCGCTTTCCGTTCCTCCTCTAAACAACTTGGCATTATCATCAACTTTCCTGCATCCAGCAGGCCAGGCCAGGGGCTTTATTAACATAGAATAACAGTACCTCGCCACAGGCCAGCCAGCATGGGTGCTGCTCCGAGTCGAGTTTGACTGCAGTGTTAAGCTGGCTAAAAATGTAAGTTTTTATAGACGTTACTCTTCTGTTTCACATTTTCTTTCCCTTTCCTTTTTCCCTTCGGTGATTTTTTAAATGCCATTTATGAAAGAAAAGAAAAGGAAAAAAAAAAAGGAACAAGAAAAGAAGGCTATAGTCGAGATTCAACCGCTCTCCCTCAACTCTTTCCAGCACAGTGTTTACAACTCTCTGTAGCACAGCGTTTTTCCACTGTTATTCCCCTTCAAGCTCAGCTAGCAGGTCTAGTGTGTCATTTTCTTGAGTGCCAATTTGCGAAGATGGCCAGATCAAAGTCAGAAACCTTCCCCTGGCTGGGCAGGTTGCTCCTGTCACGCACCTCTCCTCCTTGTTCATCTCCTCTGCTCAGCAGCTCTGATGGTGAGCATAAGATGTCGTGCTTTGTTTGCTTTAGTCATGATTAAACAATTAAGCTGGACATTTGGGTCCATTTGGACAACAGTGCGCACACACACACACAAATTAAACGTCAGACGATAACCAAAAGCTATAGAGTGTTTTAAATGCAGGTGAATTCTATGGAATAATAGATCAGGAACGTCTTTTCTTACTCCCCTATTGAAGATAAGGGGAGCGTTTTTAAAACAACCTCCTCCTTCCCCATCACCATCACCAACACCCCCCTACACACACACATGATGAAAGACCTATAAAGTTGAATAGTTGGGAGATAATAACTAACGGTAGAGGTCCCAGCATACGTATACCACCCTGCCTCTGGCAGTAATCCTGGCTTTGGGGATCTGAAATTTCCTAAAGATGTATTAGTGTCTTATACACATGTGCTCTTGTGCACTCATAATCCTTTTCACTAGCTTCTTAGCTGCATGCTTTGTATTTAAATTTTCCTTCTGACCAAGTAAATCCCTTTGGATGAAGTGACAGGAGCTTTTCAGCACCCATAGCTGGGTGACAGCTGGTGTAGAGGCTCTGAAAGACTGCAAAGTGTTCCTTACTAGCTTTCTTCAGGACCAGTGTCAGCCACCAGCTGAGCGATTTGTTAGCTCCCCTTTGGGCATCAGTCAGCTGAAGAGGCTCACATTAAAGGCTAAAGTAATACAATGGATATTAATATAAAAAAAACAATATCTGTGCTTCTGGCTTTACTGTGCTTCTAATTAGGTGCTTATTCATTATACGTGAACACGGTACGTTTTCATTAATTCAGGAAACCCTTTATTAATACTGTATGAAGTATATATGCTGGTCTCAGAAACACACTGTTAAAACTTTGGCTTGAGAGACGTAATTGTCAGAAGCCTTTCTAAGAGCAGCACAGTGGTTAAAGTAGTTTACTTACAGATCACAGAACAAGATGTTTGTATTTATTTTCCCTCAAGTAAAGTTTCCCTGCAAATGTCCAATGTGTAATATATTCTGTTATTTAATTCTAGATTTGAAGGTTTGCTTCTCAGGGGTTCTGGCAAGTTTTTGCTATAGGAATTAGTAATGAGGAGCGCTGGAACTGTGGAAGTAAATTGTGCAATGTAATCAGGTTGTTAAAGGAAAAGCAATCCAGAAATGGGACTGTTTAGAATCAGACTAGGGCTGGATGTTACATTGCAGGGTGCTGCTTGCACGAGCTTTTCTGAGGGGGTGCAGGCACAAAAGCAGGGGAGAAATTCTTCACCATTTCTCCCACAAGTAAAACAGTGATTAATTTAAAAGAATTTAAATTTAAAACACATTAGCTCATATGATAAAATTTTTAATTATTTATTGATCTCTAAGGAGATTGAAGTACTGAGCTAGGTAAAACTCCCACAGCATTCAAGCTGTTTTGCTTGAATAAGGACTGTTGGCTTAGACCAAAGACATATGAGAATTGCTTTATAAAAATAGTAATTAATATTCAATACTTTGTTGGTGCGCCACCCACTTATATTTGTGAAAGCATCTCAGCTTTTAAATAATAATCTGTGATAAGCAGAACCATGATAAGCAAACACGTAAAACTATTTTAATTGTATTATTTTATCTAAGACATGTCATAATAACATTCTCATTTACAAATTGGGACAAATGGAATTGTGAAGTTTCTTTCTTTGGGCTGTTTTAATAAAGTTTAGAAAATAAAGTGCTTCTCTTTTTCTTATTTTTCCTTGTTCTGGAAATGAATGGGGGATCCTAAAGGAATAAATCAAAATTAAAAAAAAAAAAAGACATAGGAACTCCCTCAAAGCTTTGTTACATTATTATTTCTAAAACCAGATAGCTAATTTGAAACTACAGATATCTGAGGCAGTTCTCAATTTCAGTTTTGCTCCCAATGACTAAAATCAAACTAACTTTGGGCCTTTGATTCGTGTTCTGTAAAAAACTTTGAAAGTAATTTCTATAAGAATGCTCATTTTCAAAGAATATAACAGCTTTCAATATCATACATTTCACTCAACGTTTCTTTCTATTTTAATCAGATCTGAAGGTTTATTTTCAATTTTTTTTTGCTGACAGTTGCTAATTGAATAAGATATATTTTGCAGAAATAATAAAATTTGCAATGTGCTTCTTATCTGAGTGATAAATCACAGAAATGAGGAAGATTATTCAAATGAGTTAAAATAAAGCATTGTTTTCTGGCTCTTCTTTTTACTTTGAAAACTTAACAAAACTAATTTACAAGGAAAAAGTGAGGTCTTTTTGTTTTAAAACCTTTTTCATTCCTCTACAGACACAATTACATACATATACCACGAGAACGTACAATGCAGTTTCAGTAAAAAGATAATATTACTTTTCACAGACTAAATCAGACATGTATTTACAGTTCTCACTCCTCCTGCACCCTTTGAATGTATTCTTGCTATTCATCCTTACATCTGGATTTTGACCCTTCTTTGCATACATTTTTCCCACCTCCAAAATATGCTGCTGTAGAGCTAGAAAATAAACACTCACTAAAATCTCAAATTAAGCTTCCCCCTGAATGAATTGCTGAGGGACCTGATCCTGCGCTCAGTGAAGTCTGTAGAAGTTTTAATCACAAATCACACAAGCAAATGAGACAAGGGGCTTTATATTCCTAATACCTGGGCAACCTTTGAGCTGCAGAACTGAAGGCTTTCTTGTAAGTGTTGTAATTCTAGAAATCTGCTAATAATAAAAATGGAATTTGGGAGATTTTTAGTTTGAACTCAGGCATTTCACTTAGGTCATGATCCCAAGCACTTCTTCTGCATGGTTTTCCCTTATGAATTATTAATACAGGGCTTGTAATGGGCTCACAAGTGACTTGGAGTCCTTATTAGTAAATCATGGTCACAATATCAAACTGAAAAATTCACAGGATGTATAGTAAAGATAATATTTAATCTCTGCAGGATGTTTTTGAGAGAAAATATACAATAGCAAAATATAAAGGATTTTCTATTTCCTCTAAATATTAATTGGTAATTTCCCAACTTGGGTCAATCAAAGTTCTTAAATATTGCAATTTTTATTTTTTTTTATTCCTTGTTTTTAGAAACTTTTTTGCTGATGATTTTATAACAGCTTTTTTTACAGGTCATTTGTTCACTCTCTCTACAAAACACTGTTGGTGGTTCTTTATTATTATTTTCAAATATACAGCAACTTTTGAAAAAATATAAGGCATACCTGTATGTTTGGTGTCTGTTTACATTTTCTGTAATGTAGTCATTAAGCACACAACGTAGACTTAAAGGATGTCAAAACTGACAACCACACTATGATTGATGATGCTGTGCTAGACTAATTCTTACCAGGTGTGGTGTGATGTGAATTCAAATGCAGCTCAGGGTTCTTATTTGTATTAGTAAAGTTGTGCTTTGTCAAAGTTCTGTGACTTCTTAACCCACTAAATCCATCTTCTAATCCAAGTTTTTCTTTCCCTTATTGGTGTATACAATATTTTTCTTCCTCTCTCTCAATAAAGCAATCCTTACCTCTTCGTCTCCAGTCAGGGTTTCTTCAGACATCCAGTTCGTGTAAATTCCAGAAAATACCAAGTCTGATGAGGTTATGTTAATTAAGTGTAAAATCTACATAAAGGCTTCCTAAGTGACTTGAGCTAGAGTAGGCAAAATTATGTAGGGTGAAATTCACTCCATCAGCATAAAGCATAAACTGTAGAGCTTTATTTGGATAAGGAGTAAAATCCATGATCTTCAACTAGAAAAAGAGCTACAGCACAGACTTCTTTGGTCCCTACATACATTGTCTCCACTGTTATCCCTTGTCACTTTCAGAGCATGGGCGGGGGGCAGCATCAAGCTATTATGTCTCGTTAAATGCCAGTAAATATTGTGTAGTTAGACTTCTGAAAAACAAATAGATATTTATGTGGTAGCAGGGGGTGCTTCACCTACACTTTTAAGCTTTTTTTTTTTTTTCCTCTCTCTTTCTCCTTGGTACATTGTCATCAGTTGAAGCATTGGCAGGCCATGTGTCCAGTACCTTTGATAACAGAGAACTGTGCTGGCACAGGGTGGGCAACAGAGTCACATTTATTTGTTTCCTGGCTGAATGATCTATAATGTCTAGTTATATTTATTTTTATTTATGTTTTATTAACAAAAATAATGATTTTACAAACAGAGTCTAGAGACACTAGGAAATATGTATAGCAAAATTCTTAAGAGTTCAATTTATTTCAACAGCCAAATAATCTAAAAACCTAAATAATATCTCTCAATGAATCATAGCAAACCACAACAAATATTGTGCTGCTAATCTATAAAAATACCTATTACCCCCCATCACTACTTTCCCCTTTCCCTCACCAAATGCTATTTCACTCTGGTCTAATTTTAAGTCAGTGCTTTCTCATGCAAATATCCTTTGATTTGAATGAGATTTTGCAAGGGTAAAGACTGACGAAAGACTTTGGGATGTAATCTTCAGAGAAAAACCCAACCCCTTCTTTTATGGATGCAGAAAGTCACCATACAGGAAAGTTATTGTACTGTTATAGCACAAAAACAGTGGAAGAAGGGCCAGCATACAGGAGAGTAATATGTGCAATCAGTCTGCAAGGGACTCACAAGCACCAGTTGCAGAAACATCAGGGTGGGGGGGAAGGCAGGGGTTTGGGGTATCACCTAGGTTGCTCACCTAAATTCTCTACATGATTACCCTGAAATACTCTCAAGACCTCTCTATTGAAATCGACAGGCAACATTGGGGCAAGTGGAGAGGGCCAAATTTTAGTTCTACTCGTAAGTGACTCAGTTGCCCCATACACCAAACATCAGAGAAAAAATAAATTTCCATTTGTTTAAATCCTGATAACAAGCACTGAGAGACAGCAGGGTAGCAATTCAAAAAAAGGGGGGGAGTTTGTTGCTTGGATTTCAGACATATTGAAGAGGCCTGAGGAAGTCACAGTGACCCCTGCAGGCAATACAGAATCTTTCAGAAAGAACTCAGGAAATTATAATACATAATACAATTTTTATACATAAAAATACTTTTCTTTTTTTTTTTTTAATCCTTTTTGCAGCTTCCTCTGGATTTCCAATATTTGGGAACCTGCAGTTTAACTTCAGCATGGTGGGGTAGGGATTTTGATGGAAGTGGGGACAGAGGGACAGAAATTAAAGAGAGCTCACCTCAGCATTTTAATTGCTAGTACAGTCTGTGCTCATAAAATAAATTCCAGTTTTTGCAGTAGCAAGACATACGAAGAATGATCCCTAAACTTGCAGCCCTGATAAACAGGTCTTCCCCAGAAACAAGAGAAGTCTTGCTTTTCTGAATGCTTATTTTAGAGTAAAAAAATGCATTTTTTTCATATCATTACAGCTGTGAATTACAATTCCAACTTTGTGATGACTTTGAAAACTAGGTGAAAACCACTAGAAAGACTGCTATGCCACCCACTTTATAGCAAAGGTATTAAAGCATGCCAAGTGCATCAGCCACTTAATTGACACTTGTGGTTAGCTTTATTTGCAACATTTAAAGTTCTCCTGTACAAAAATAGTTGTTCAAAGTAGTGCTAAAGTCACTATAAAGACCGTTGCCACTTACTTGAAATGAGACGGTATCCTGTGCCAGACAGCATGCGGGCAGGATGACCTAGCACATGGCAGGCAAGGGAAGGAATGAAGAAATGTTTCTTCTTTATCATGAGCAGGCTTACATTTGGGTGGAGCTCAGGGAATTCTTGGAGGTCTTGCTAGTTTTCACAGACCAGTCAGTGCTGGTTTCATTGCTTCACTCATTCTTCATCTCAGTTTGCACATTGGCATTGAGTTTTTTCTTCATGCTGAAGTCCTCAGCTTGCATTGCATTTTGGCTAGTTCACTCTTAGCGGGCTGGAAAAGAGTTTCTCCACAATATCAGCTGGCTTTAGTAGTGTCAGTGGAGGAAATCTGCTTTAAAGCAGATTTTCCAGGAGGCTTGGCTAGGTAGTATTATGTAGTAATTGCTGCATCAGTATTTCACCCAACAGTATTAAGCACTGCTCTTATGACCATTGTTTTGGTAGCTGTATAGAGTGTGTACTGACAGATTTTGGAAGGGATGAATTACTTAGCCATGGCTTCCCCTAGTTCTGTTGTTACAGCTATTGAAAATGTAGCCTTTGCTTTAACAGACCTTGCTAGGGTTTTTTTTTTCTGACCCAGTAAGATATCTCACTGATCAAAAATAGCTTAGCAAAACAGAAATAAAAGCAGAAGAGAAAAAAAAAAAAAGGAGATCTGTGCTAATGTATTCTACTTGCAAGTCATACAAGGTGCTCTCAGCAGTGTTCCTTGCAATGTCCCCATCTATATGTCATGGTACCCAAACATGTGATTCAGACTTGTGGTCAATTTACTGGTTTTTAACCAACTATCCACTGAGCCATGGAAACATCATCTTTGAAATATAAGAAAAATATGAAATAATGAAACTTAAGGTGATACTTTTTTTTTTTCACTTGGGGCTGCTCTAGGACACATTTCCCATTATTCATTGAAAGCTGAGAGAGCTCATGAAGTTACTGTGTTTGAGCTGACACATGGTAACTCTTTTTGCCGTGTAGTACCTTTGATCTAAGCCCTTAACTGTATTTTTGTAGCACGTATTTCTCTTTAGTTTTTAGTATGATTTAATATTCCTTGGTAAATAGATATGACATATTTTTGTTTACTGTCATTTCCATAGGAAGAACAAAGGAAGAGGCAGGCAGTCCGAGACCCTCTCATCCGCACAGGAGTGACAGAGGTGGAAGAAGGGCTGAATGCAGCAGAGTAGATTTCAGCAGAAAGCACTGAAGAGGAATTATCTCTGAACTTAATGTGCTGGCTAACAAAGCACAGCTGATAACTTCCAAGGCCATTGTGGACCTAAAATGCTAGCAGTGGTCAAAGCAAATTAAGACTTTTATTAAGGGGCCCTTATATATCATTTTAGTGCAGCAGGATTACACTGCCAGCCCTGCAGAGGGAGATTTAGTCAGGTAATTCTCATTAAGGGGCAAACCTCTCTGACTTCTGCAGGTGCTTTGTCTGATTAAGTACTGAAGAACCAGGCCCCAAGGTTGGCCCAGTTGAGCTCTAACCTGTCTTCCTTTATGAAAGTGAAAGCTTCATGTATCAGCTCCAGCCCATGCAGAGGAGTCTTACTAGGTACTCTAATCCTAAGGGGAAACATTTCATTGCAATGCACAGCAATTTGCATTCTTTTTCAAAACTCTGCTATTACATTATCCATTTTTCTCTTGATTAAAAGAGATCAAGAAGTGCACACACACACTACACATGCAGGCTTTCCATACAGGAGGCCTGGAATCCACATTCAAATTCTGGCTGGAGGAGATCTGGCAACTTCCAGCTCTTGACGGATTTATGCTGTTCTAATAACAGTTACAATTTACTGATAATTACCAAGAAGGGAAGTTACTGTGTTTTTTGTTGCTGTTGTGTTTCTAAGATATTCAAGTGTTTTCAGAAGAACCCAATGACAAAGAGTTCTTAAACACTGCAAGCCCTCTGATCCTGTGCAGATGATCTTAACTTTACCTACTGAAGGTCAGCCTATGGCATTAGCTACTGCCACAAACAGACAAGGAACTGGAGCTACATTGGCACAAGGGAAATTTCAGAAGGTAGGCATGAATTTTTCCAAGTGTTCAGGCCTCTAGATTATGGTTTAGATTAGACAGACCATCCCCACCACCTTACTGCTGGGATACTGCTGGGAATGCCCTGGGAAAATCACATGGTATGTAATTGCAAAGGACAGGCATATAATCAAGAAAAGGCTCTTTCTAATCTGTGCAAAAGCATGGTCAGTCTTTGGGTTGCCTCCACCTATACCTTTGCCCTTGCATGAGGAGATTAGGGCACAAGAAGCAAGAACTAATCCATGCTCCACCACTGACTTTTTTCAGGAATTAGTATTTGCCTGTTCCTCAATGTCCCACAAATGAAATGTGCATAATGGCACTTCTTTGCTTTAAAGGAAATGGGAAGATAAGTACATTGTAGAGAAAATTGTAGTCAAGTAGCATCAAGGGGACTGTATAAGGTACCTAGACCAGGTTGAGTGTGTATGCAAAATAGAAAACTTATTTAAGAAGCTGAATGTCTCAACTAATAACAAGATAAACAACCAATCTGGCATTGTCAGCATTGGCTGTCTTGCAGACTAGATGACTCAAGAAATTTGATTTTGGCTAAAAGTCATCTACTTTCTCAGAAGTAAGTCTGGCTTTGTCTCCAAACATTACTTTGGCCTGGGGGGTGGTCTGAGTGGAAATTTTTATACATGAACATATGGAGCAAAACATAGAAGAAAAAAAGGATGTGAGGGAGAAGTCTTATATTAATTTAACATCATTGTTCTCCATTTTTCAACCAGTGAGGAGAATTAACAGTTTTGAGTCACTTACTCTAATGAGGTACTCTCATTAACAATACCTATCCACACAAGAATTAGTATAAGAATATTTCTGGAGATATTCCAGTTTCATACCAGTAGCTTGACCTGTTCAGAGGAACTATTAAAGAAGGGGCTTTTCAATTTTGCGATCTGGATTTTTTTCTTGCTATTGCCACCTCAGGCAAAACTAACCAGCCTTTTTGATCCAAAATTGGCTGTGCATCCAAATACAGCTAGTAGTCGTAGGAGGTGTGGTATTTTTTAGGAGAACATCCAAGTAGGAATAAAGTAAATTTCACTAAGTAGTTATTCAATACAATAGTGGAGGAATGACAATCCACCCCTGCCTGATCTGGTGTTTCAGTAAAATGGTTCCAAAGATCATTGTTACACTCAATCCTTTTATTTATGAATAGAAAATCAGTAATAATGTATGGTATATAGCAGAACTAGAGAAAGGTAAAAGGATTTAGGACAGCACAAGAACCCAATTTTTCAAGAACTGAAAGACATCAAAAGAAGCCTCAGGCATACTAGCTTTTTGTAGTTGAGGAGAAGTTGCTGTGTGTTGGATTTGGCTTCCTCTTGTATCTGTATAAAGAAAAATGTGCTGCTACTTGGGCCACTGAACAATGTATTCAGTGGACTTACTGCTATCAGTTGCAGAGTCATCACTCTACTCCCCCCTGGGGCAGGTGGAATTTTCTTTGAATTGCAGTGGTCTCTAAAATTATAGGAGTAGAAGATTAATACAATTATAGATCTCAGGCTGTGCTTTCCACACCCACAGTGCTGTACAGCACTATATGCAGTATGACTCTTGGTCAAAATGGAAAAAACTACTTCCAGATGCACCTTGTAATTCAGCTGCAGGTCAGCAGGCTTGAATCATGGTAAATTTGCCACCCTAAATTTATTTGCAAAGTTTAACATAAACCACATCAACCCATAGCATAAACAAGTTGGAAATTATAAGCAGTTTGTAATATCTCACTGAACAACAAATATTAAGAAATAAATATTTTCTTGGAATGTTAGTAGAATACACGATCTATGTTTTCAATCCTAATTTCAGCTTCTGATGAGATGAATCAAATATTCACATCCCAGCTGCTTCTGAATGTTCTAAGTGGAATTTCTTGGAGCAGCATGAGCAGGTGGTGTTCCCACACAGCTCCAAATAAAGTTTATACGTGCTGGGGATGCTGGCTGCCTTACATACAAACATGGATTCAGATAACTAGTTTTCTTTTAATGCACATACATGCATATTGGCATGAGGTTGAGAGGTCTTCCCAAGGACAACACCACAGGTATAGGAATGTTGCCTGAAGCACTATCTTTGCCCAAGCCCAAGGCCATGGTTTTCTGTATCTGAGCCGTAGCTTGTATAAGCTACATGCATATTAAAGATTTAATTGTTTCAAGCGTTTTCACAATGCTTTTTATACTGCAGTGCCAAGAATGGGCTACATAGAGTAGGATACAAAGTTATGGAGGATATCTGATTCTGCCAGGCCTGTTGGGATACTACAGAAAAGCACACCTTGTAGGGTTCAGGTAGCGTGCAAGCTAGGTTAGTCACAGCACAAATCTGGTTTCTGTATAAAGGCAGCATGCTGATGTGCACTAGCCTGTAGTCCAGTCCCAAGCACCCCTAGTTAGAAATTGGTTTATTTTTCCATATTCCATTTCCATATTCCATTTCCGTTTTCCATATTCCATAATAAAATTAAATATCGTGCAGCACAGACGATAGGGATTCAACATCAAAGAGATGCATTGAATGAAAGTGCTCACAAAGCCTGACCTTTTAGCAAGTTAGCCCAATCTTTCCCCTTCTTTAGCTCCTCCTTAAGAAACCAATTTTCTGTAAAGAGAGATTCATAGCTACCCAAATACCTGCTCTGAACCGCACCTTACCACACCCTGGAAACAGAGGCAATTTAGGAATCTCAACTTCTCAAGGCTGGAGTCAGCTTTTATGATTTTTCATTCCTCTGTGGTTCATTTTGACTTGAATTTTCATCTTTTTTAACCAGCTCAGCAACAGAGCATGTATTTGTCATCCTGTGTTGCAGGCACTTTTGTTTTTCTCTAGTCTGTTATTTCAAGACTGTTCAAGATTCTGCCAGCTGGCTACCATCCTATGTTCATGGCATTGTACAAGAGAGCACAAAAGGACAGTAGAAAGTTAATTGTTGCCTTTTATATCTTACCAAAATCACAGTATTCTTCTATGCTGAGGACAGAGACTGGAGCAATAGGGAAAAAAAAAAACCTAATTTTGGGCTAGATAAGAAGTCTCACACTAGGGGAATTTTGCGATGTCCAGCTGTATCACTGTCCGTTCCCTCTGCTTTATGAAAGTGATGTGACAAACTTAGTAACTAAGTCAAATACGTGGCTTCTAATTCCCAGTGTGAAAATTCCATCTGATATAACTTTTTTAACCTTGCAAGTTGCTTTGCTGGCTGTGTGGATGCAGTACCTTTGCCAGTGTCAAAACAACAATGAAGCTGGACTGCCAGAGCCCCACGCAGGAGTTTCTTTTCCAGAAGTCTCATTCTGCATTTTCAGTGTAAATTTTGGTATGCTAGTATTTGGTAGTAAGGCTAGGAGATTTATCATCTGAAGAAATAGAACCAAATATTTGCTTTGAATGATTACAACCAAGATGTCCTACCACACTTGATGTGTCTAGATTATTGTACAGTCTTTGCTTATGGACACAGAACATATTCAGTGAACACAAAATAGATTGCCCTGATAAGACTGAGCCTAAAAAAGAATTTATATTCACAAACTAGTTTCAACCCTGTATTTCTCTGAGAGGACTACAAGACACTCTTTTCTACATTTTTTTTCACTGCCATGGCCCCTAGAAGCCTTTAACCTAACTTTCACTGTCCTAAACTTTCTTAAGATAGCATCTGTTGAGAGATCTCTCACATTGTAAAAATACAAGTTATGACTATTTATGATATTTGAAACTATGATCAAGGTGGGTATTCTTAGTGGGAGAAATGATTAATAAGAACTATTTGAAAAATAATGAACGTCTCAAAGATAAAATATAAGAGAAGACTAAAATAGCATGGGGGAACTGTGTATTCTAGAACTTTGTAATTAAAATGAGTGTATCGAAACTTTAACATTCAAAATCCAAAATACAGATCCAAGTCCTCAAAGGGGTAATCTGGACAACTTAATAGATAGACAAGAGACCTCTCTACTGTTTTGCTCCTGGGCTACCTTATAGATTCCTTACAGTTTTCCTAGTTCTCCTAGAAGGAAATATATTCCAGTTTGTTTCAAAACCAAGTGTCGTGGTTTAAACCCAGCCGGCAACCCAGAACCATGCAGCTACTCGCTCACTCCCCCCACCCCACACTTCTTCCTCCCCCGCTCCCGGAGGGATGGAGAGAAGAATCGGAGGAATGTAACTCCTGTGGGTTGAGATAACAGCAGTCCAGTAACTAAGGTATAATACAAACCACTACTGCTACCAATAATAATGGTAAGGGAAATAATAAGGGGAGAGGATGCAATTGCTCATCACCCACTGAATGATACCCAGCCCAACCCGAGCAACGATCTCGGCCTTCCAGGTAACTCCCCCCAGTTTCTATACTGGGCATGACGTGCTGTGGTATGGAATACCCCTTTGGCCAGTTTGGGTCAGGTGTCCTGCCTCTGCTTCCTCCCGGCTTCCCCTCCTCTCTGGCAGAGCATGAGACTGAGAAAGTCCTTGGTCAGAGTAAACATTACTGAGCAACAACTAAAACCATCGGTGTTATCAGCGTTGTTCCCAGGCTGAAAGTCAAAAACACAGCACTGCACCAGCTACTAAGAAAGATTAAAAATGACTGCTGTAGCTGAACCCAGGACACCAAGATAATTAGAAAAAAAGAATATCTAAAGAAATATTTTTATACATAAATTTTCATGTGTATGTATAGGTATCCATCTATTCACACATCTCTCACAGAGGACACCCACAGACAAAAATGCGTAGGAAAACACCCCAAAACCATTATTCTCTTCAAAGAGTTATTTTCTTAAAAGTTAAAGTTGATGGGACCTGACTATAAATTTATGTCTTTTTTCTCCAGGGAGAGGTCGCAGCTTTCAAGACTGGATAACAACAGCTGCTAGCTTGTCCTGTTTTTATCAGACAACTTTGAACTATTTGAGGTTAATTTTATACCTCCTGATCAGCAGGCTACAGCCAGGGTTTTAGTTATGTCACATCACTTGATTATTGCCTTTTGAGGATACTGACCACGTGACAAAATGAGCTTCGTGCACAGGAAATTCAACCCCCTATGTTTTCATATGAGATTTGTTCTAAGACCTGATGAAATTCTACCAGAATAGCTCCTTAGGAGTCAAAAATTGCAATAAAAAGAGTATCTGTTGTAGCTTTTTAGTCTTTTTTTATTTCCCATGACAGGAGGGACTTGAACTTTTTTGTTTTGTTCAGTGTAAACCAATAAAATGTGATGTTAAAAACATATTTATGTTTGCAACCTCTCTGACCAGAGACATTATAAAACTGAATTGTCTTTATTGAATATTCACTGAATCTTAAGACCAGTTAACAGATACATCAAGGCAATGTGAATATGATTGTGATACAGGACAAAATACCTATTCAAGATATCTAAAACACATGTAAGTGCCACAGCAGTAACAAAATTCTTATCTGCTGATTTTAGAAGAAAGGTGCTAATGAAAAAAGATTTGTTTTGACCTAGGATACAAGAAGATAGATTCATCATCCAACATATTTTGCTGGTAACAGCAATTGAACGTGATCTTAAAGGTCTACTCTTTTTTTTTTTTCATTCTGAAACTAGAAATATTTTCTTTCACTGGTGTCTAGAAGATCCAAAACACCTCTCTGCAGTCAGTATTCAGGAGACACACAACATATGGTTACTGAAAACTGGCAACAGAACAGTTTCTCATTCTCCAGTCAGGCACTCGTTGAAGATGCTCAGAGGACTATCAACACAGCAAATACTCCTTCTTGCTGATGCACTTTTTTACTGTAGTGACCTAGATAATCTTTTGATAAAAAAGGCATTTTATTCACATACCTCATTTATTCAAAATCAAGTGTTCAATATGCTTTGTTTAAATTACTGCATATAACAGAAAAACTAAAGAAAAGACATATAGTTGTAGGCAAGAATTATGTCTTTCTGGTTTTTTTCAATCATCATTTCTGTATATTTTTACTCTATTTATACATGGTGCATTTTTGCATCTCTACCCTCAGTTCAATCTAGTAGTTGAGGTCATTCTAGAAGTTCATATGATGCTATGATCTGCAGGAAAAAAAAAAAAAAAAAAAAAAGAAAAAAGAAAAAATGATAGTATTCCTAGGTCTGTAAATTGAATTTTCAGTCTCATATGCTTGTGAACAAAATACACTTAAAGCAAAAATTGCAAACCAAAAATGAGATGAGAACATTAGCCACATCTCTTACTCTCTGAATTTACCAGTCCCTCCCCGCCTTTCTTCATCAGCAGAGAAAGTGAAGTAGATTAAGGCTTTTTACTCCTTCCTGAATTCCCTTTGTTCTGAGTATCTACATAGTTTCAAGTTATGGCCCTGACTTATTGTACTAGAGTCCATACATCCCCTCTTCTGTGACTGTGTTCTAATAAAACAGCACCAGTACATCCTAAAAAGAGGTTGGAATATGAGAAATGCTTACTACAGACTTATATAGCCACTGTTTTAGGCTTAAATATGAGTAGTGATCTAGACAAGAAGCTATGTGAATATACGACTACCTTGTCACTAAAATAAAGAGTGAGCAAATTACTGAGATTCTATCACCCTCTAAGTACCTACAGCATTTTAAGACATTGTTTGTAACAGAGCTGTACTGGTGCAAGACCAAGAAAAAACCTAGGAAGAAAAACAGTCTGTTTCTATAAACTCAGTATCTCCAAAGACGAGGCTGTCTTCAGCCATCTAGCAGGCACAATGAGAAATGCGCCTAGATACAGACCATTCTATGCATAGCCTTAAGGAAAAGGCATCGGTGACCCATGAACTACAACTACCTTTCAGCTGACAGATTTGTGAAGAACACACTGGGAATGTCTGTACAGACATACCCAGGGAGCTTGTGAAGTCTCCCTCATTGGACATATTTAAAAGCCATCTGGACGTGGTCCTGGCCAACCAGATCTGGGTGGCCCTGCTTGAGCAGGGTGGTTGGACTAGATGATTGCCAGAAGTGCCTGCAACATCCACCACGATCTGATTATGTGATTTTGTCATTGCTAAAGCCCTGAAATGTCTTGCGTTCACAAACAATAGCTTCATCTGTGAAAGTGTTTGAGGTAGTGTACTGTAGTATGGGAGGTTCAGTGGTCTCCTGTCAATAGTCTGAGCTTTATGGCTAAAAAGAAGGGATAGATAACTAGTTTGAATGGAGCTAGTTACCATATTGTGACATACATAGTAATGTAGGCTGAGATCTTAAGGAATAACTCTTTTAGCTCATTCCTATTTTATAAATGGCAGTGGGAGAGCTTCCAGTCTGCTTGAAGACAAAACTGATGCAGCAGAGTTCACTTGCTAGAGTATGCACTCAGATGGGGAGGAAATGTTCATGTGGGATGATGAAAGATAGAGAAGTGGTAAATTCGTCAGCCACCTCTTAACCAAAACACAACACCTGACTTGAACAGTGCAAACAGATTTAGCATTTCCCGCCATGCTGAGCATGAAAAACAAATTAGCAACCATGGCATCTTTTAGTGGTGAACTTGGCAGTCCTGGGGTAAAGGTTGAATGTGGTAATCTTAAAGGTCTTTTCCAGCTTAGCTGATTCTATGATTCTATGATCTACAACCCTGGGATCATAATTTGTTTTAGGTAAGACTGCCTAGTGGTATAGATATACTTTCTAGTAATTTTTTTCCCTTTAAACTACAGGGATAATATTCCCACTGAATCTTTGGCTGATGTCTTTTCCTTTCAGTTCCTAAAATGAGCTGCTTTGCAACATCTCAGAAACAGAAAGCTGAGCTTCTTTATGAACTCTACAGAAAGTTCAGACTTCAGGAAGACACCTTTCTATAAGACTTTTTCTAGTGATTTTCCTTCCCACTTCTCTGTTCTGGAAAAAGAACAGCTTTTCTGTCAAGAGTTTTGTGTAGTTCTGTGGATAAACTTATGCCTACTATGTTGTAGAAGGACAGCAATAACAACATATGATCATAAGCTTTCTCTTGTGAACTTTCCTTTTCTACCCTTTTTTCTAGGGTAGAAAAAAAAGTCAAAGAAATTAAAATAGAGCAAAAAGGATAAATCTACAGTAAGCTAGCAGATGTCTTATAGGTGCACATTAGATTCCTCTGGAAACCAAGACAAAGAGTAAATATATATCACAAGACAAACTATGAGGTAATAATATTAAAGTAACAGAAAATGGGAGATTTTCAGTTTGGGGATTTCAGAGACATCTATTCTGAGCCTAGTGATATTCCATATCTTTATTAATTTCTGGAATTACTGCTTGTAAAATTAACGGAAGACACAAATTGATACGTTACATGATAAGTGCCTGATAATATAAGCAGTCACCTACATTAGCATGCTGGGTGCAGGGTCCATTTAAATGACAATAACACCTTAACTTAGCACGGCCTGTCACAAGCCCAGTCTTTGAGAAACAAGGTGCCTACTCCATGCTTGGAGCAAGGACTTCCAGATAAATCATCAGGGGGATCAACCCTTTCACCTCCATTACAAAAAAAGTTGTCAAAGTGAAAAGGATTAAAAAAAGAAGTTATATGAAGCCTGGAAAGCCTACCTTATGGTACATGGGTAAATCTGTTTCCTTTACATAAAAAGGTTAAGAAATAACATGACAACAGTCTAAAACTACTTACATTATTTCTTGTAATGGGTCTTTAGTAAATAAAGTCACGATAAGGAGGAGCTGAAGCTACATAAATACAAACTGAAAATAATCTGCAATTTTTAAGAGTAAATTAAATTTAACTATGGAAAAGGATGTGGTGTTTTCTTTGAATGATACAAAAGGTCTACATTAATATCAGTACTAGGTCTGGAGTTCATTTTCATTTCAGTTCAGAAATGAAAAAAGAGACTACCTTCTATCGTAAAGACAAGCTATTTCAAATACTAGGTGCTATGTGTTAATCAAGACTCATGTTCTGGTACGATTTAGTTCTATTGATCATTTACATGGATATGTATGGTAGCACTTCAGCAGTTCCGGATTTTCTTTCTCTCTCAGCAGTTACACTAGACCAATAACCAAGTAGCTGGGAAGAAATTCAAATAGTTTTGCTCAATGTATTTGTATCCAAATTTGAAAATCTCTGTGCCTGACCCCTGCAGGTCCCTGAGATGCCCCAGGGATGTTAAGAGGAGCTTTGTTCCCTTGGTGTCCTGAAATGCTCCTTCTTCAGCTTGGACTGGAAGCACATGGGAGGCCACCCAGTCAGAGCCTGACAGCTGAGCTTCCAGGCTGCAGTCGTTGTTGATGTAGCCTGTCAGCTTGTATCTTCACAGCCTTCTTCACCATAGGCGTTACTCAATTTTCAGTAGCCCAAACTGCAATCTGAGCTCAACCAAACACACTCGAAACCATACAGATTTGATCAAACCAGGATGTTTGGCAAGTCTGAAGTAAACTGTTACATTGGTGATAAAGCAGAAGAAAATATAGACTACAAAAGATAGGACAAAACAATTCTTAGGAGTTGTACTACTGGCTTTTAAAGATTTTCTAAACGTAAAAGAATGTTTTCATTTTCTGAATGTTAGAATGAAATCTCAGACAGCCCAAATCCTATTAAAAACATTGTTTCGTCTGACCCATTTGGAATGCTGAGACAGTGAATAGATCTGACTGCATATTTAGAAGTATTACAGGCGTTGTATTGGAACAACTGATATAAAAACACTCTATCCCACGCTCCCACTTTTCCCACTATTTGCCAATTCGTAATTACAGTATGTAAATACACAGCAGAATGGGTCTTTGGTTAATCAAATTGATTTAATTGCTGAATCCCCACACATGAATGTGAACAGAGTCTTCTCTTTTCTCATTTTTTGTTGGCAAAACATAACCACACAAATGATAAAAATTCCACCAGAAATGGGAATGGGGTTTGAATAACTCTTTTACTGGAACACTGCTAGGACACCTGTAGTCAGATTCAAAGGACTTTAACAAGGTAATTCCTCATAATTTTAGAGCTGTAAATTATGGCATACCCTAGAGATACGGAATTAATTAGGCCTTTGTAGATTATCAATGCGTATATGTCTGTTTCTTATGAAAATCTGTCATTGTTGTTCATTTATTGAGTTATGTTATTAAAAAGGCAGATACACTAACACAAAAAATGTTGTGAAGGGTTTACCAGATATGCTCATTAGTTCATACTCTGAATATAAATCTCTTCTAATAGTTATGAGTGTTATTGTTAATATCACATTTAGCACTAGTCATTGGAACCACAACATTATCCTGATTGCTTTTGGCAGGTAACTGAATCATACAATCTAAAGAAAGAAAGCCTGAAGATGATCTCCTTGACAAAACAGTGGATCATTAAAGTCTGACGACTTCATGCACTAGTGAAAATACATGTAACTTTCAGCATTTTGGACCCACCTTGGATACGTTCATGCTCTAGGACCCAGGAGCTTGTCAGTTTCTCAGGCCAGAATGTGTGTTACCTTTCTATCAAGGTAGCACAAGTCCTCGTGGACCCTGCTTTCTGTGCAAAGAAGAGTCTGCCCTCATGCAGGGATGCTAGCCTGAAGGATTTGGGTACCAGAATCCCAGAGCTTGCCCTGCTATCCATCAAGAGTGAAGCCTCAAATCTGACATTTGTGATAAGATAAACTACACCCATTTGTTAGAGACATTTTGTCAACAGAGTTCCAGATGTACATGGAAGTTCATTATCCACCGCAAAGGTATTGGGGCTTAAATCCCCAGAGTCAAACAAGAAAGCTGATCCCAGTTCTTCCATATCTTGGATAAATGTTGTGACCATTCTTGTATGTTATATAGAAGGGAATAGTAATAGCAGTATTAGTAACAGTAGTAGTAGCATGTATTTTTCTTCAACTGTTCTTTGAACAAAACCAGATGTCCTTGTATACTGGGTCTCACTCCAGAGCCATTCTGAGAAGACCCGTAAGAGTTAGCTTATCAGAAGATGCTAAACAATACCTTGTCTTGACCAGTTTTTGGTACAGATAGCTTTTAGGCTTTTCTTCTCTCCTAATTTACTAAACTACTTCAAAGAACCTTTAAAAAAAACCAGTTGGGAAACATTAAGGCTAAGAAGTCTGATCTTACAGAGCTTAAAGGTCTGGTTCAGTTCCACCTTCATTTAGGTGTCTAAAAGTACCTGTTTACATATGACGTAGAATGAATTCTCACTATATTCATTCAAGAGCTAGTCAACCTGACCAGGAGAGTCTAGAGACTTTGGTTTACTAAATGAGATGTTTCCTTTACCCTGAGTAAACTGAGCTCTGCTGACTAACAGCTCTATTTATTTGCCTAGAAATATGCATTTGAGGTGACCTGATACCCTCTCTGGCCAATTGCTGTTAGTCCAGTAAATCACAAGTCCTCTGCTATAACCACCAATCCTGTAGATATATCTTAGTTACTCTGGGGTACCTAAACATTATTAGATGCCTATGGTTGAACATGTGAACTGAACCCTGGGCTTTTGTTGCAAAAGGGGTTTAGACATTAGCATACTCATCAACACATTTTTTTCTAGACAAATTAGCCTAGATTTTTGGGGCTGAGTGTGAATCCTATCTGTAAAATTCAGGGGTTAGTTACCAGCTGAGACAGAGTTGTCAGAACCAGTTTTCAGTTTAGGTACTGATACGTCCTTGTCTGAAGTACCTATTGCCCTTATTCAGCCCTATCCATAAATGCTTGGAGAAAGCTCAATCAATTCTAACTTGAGTCTAGAAACGGATTTACTAAGGTCATTCATATTTCGCAAATAATGCCACTTACAAATTTTGATCTCAGCAGTTCATGAGAATACTGATTTAATTGCTTACTATATGTTTCTTTAAGACTCAGGATAAAACTGCTGCCAGATTTCAATTCTAAAGAAAATAAAATTCTTTACATTGCTATTGTATTTGCTTTATGTGATAACTACCTTTTTAGCGTATTACTAAACTCAATTAGAAATTCTTACTTGTGCTGCAGTATTTTGCTGAGACTAATGAACAAAGTTTCATAAAATCAGCCTGTGACCATGTGATGACTATTAAAACTTACAAACCCCTTAACAATTATCATAAGGAAATCAGCATACTATGGCAGTGTTAAAGGGTGCATCATGAACCAAAGTACTTCTAGCTCATCAGAGCTTTGCCTGCTCATGCTGGAGCACAGACCTACTTTTAAGCAAACAGATGGAAATGCAAACCTCTGATATTTCTACTTCATTTTGTGTGAAAACATGTTTAGAAAAGAGGTATTACATTGACCTTGAAAGACTATTGCACTGTACCCTGCACTCAAATTTCTTCCTTTCACAACTTCCTTTTCTATAATTTTCTATCAGTGCTTTGTTATAGTTTCTCATGATTTAGGTCTTTTTAAACTAATCAAATAACTATTACACTTTGTTAAGACGATTTTATTACAGCTAAATTACCAATTTTTAAAAGGCTTTCGTACCTTCCTTCCCTTCCACCTTACTAGTAACACTGTATACTATTATTTGCTGTCAGCCTGGATGCTAATCCTTTTCTTCAGTGTTTTCTGTGCTTACTGTTGGTGTCTCTTCTGGCAACAACCAGAGCCAACCCCTCATTATCGTCCTCCTCCTTCAGACTTTGGCTAGCAAACTGGGAGTGTTGTAGCCAGGCTGGTAACTATTTCACAGTGGGACCTTCCAGCACTGTTCGGAGATGCTGAGAGACACTTGCTTTAGAGAACGCCAGACGTGCCTGGAACATTTGACTTACAGGTGCTTTTACAGCAATTAGAAGCTTTCCTAATACTCAGATATTACACCTTATTCTTTCCATATCATCTTCACAGCTTGATTGCTTTGTGTATTGTAGCAGATGGAAGGACTAGAATCCTTCTTTATTCAGGTATCTACACGTAGACGTATGCAGGTGATCTATTTACACTTGGCTTTTCTTAGAGAAAAAAGATGTCCATTTTAGCGTTTGGTTCACATAGTCCTCAAAGCAGGTCAGATGAATTGTACCTTAAAAGTACACATTAATATCCGCTAGCTAGAAATGGTTTTATTTTAACAAATAGAAATATTTACATATATTTATAATTTGCATGTCTGAATCTGTAAGGGAATCTGACCATAAAATGTACATAAACTATTTAGGATAAACCATGTGATCTTTAATAATAAATTTTGCATGCAAGTGGATCTCATAACAAACCCTGCAAATAAAAGTAATTTTAATGTGCATTCCTTTATGCTGGTTCTCTTTTTTCCATCCTGCCCCAAAACACCTATAACTGTTATTTAGTTTTACTGGTTTTGAGCTTTCATTGTCCACTGAATACTGCAACACTGAATACATTGTCCATAACCTAACAGCAGTTCAATGAAGTAATCCAGTAGTATATTTTAGGTGCCTACAGAAACAGAAACATCCTGGCCATAAAAAATAATGCCCTTGAAGAGCTATTTGGAGAAACATTCAGTTCTCTTTAGTCTTTCAGAATGAAGATGTGTTGTATGAGGTATTTTATACATGCAAATGCTTCATTTTCTTTCTTTAAGTCTTTATAGTACTATTTGTTTTCAAATGAGTTTTGTGGTTGTGTCACACAGGGAATGCAAAAGTCAGTATACATTTCACCATTTTGTGGCTTGCCATACTTTTTTCTTTAATAAATCATCATTGAAGATGTGAACAAGTTTAATTTCACAATATAAATATTTCCCTTTTCAATTTGTCTGTTTGTATGTGTGTGCCAAACCCAGATTTTTCTAAAAAGAAATAACCTAGGAAACCACAAATTTGGCACAACATGAAGCTGTGCCAAATAATACTCACATGGAAAAACTGCACATGGTACAGACCATTTATATTTATTAATCCTGAGTTTGCAGAAATACCTATGTTTTTATTTAACTTTGTTTGGAAGCCATAGTTGGTGATTTCTGACTTCTTAGTAACATAATGATGTACCATTATATCATAATGATCATAAACGTCCCTCCTGCTGTTTGGCTGCCCAGAACAGACCTTTGGGTACATAAACAATCTCAAACATAACTGAAGTATTAATGTATTCCAACTTTCAGTACAACTTTGAAAACATGAATACTGGAGAAAGTATCAGTTACATAGAATCATAGAATCATTTAGGTTGGAAAGGACCCTTAAGATGATCAAGTCGAACCATTGACCTAACACTGCCAAGTCCACCATTAAACCATGTCCCTAAATGCCACATCTACATGTCTTTTAAATACCTGCAAGGAGGTGTTTAAAACAGATGGAGGGTAATAATTACTGGGTTTTAAACTGTTTTCTCTTTTAGTCTGCTTTCTTATTCATGATCTTGGCATAGCGACTTGAAAGTGGAAAAACTAGTGGAGCCCACTGCCATCCACCTTAACACAGCTCTACCATATTTTAAGCCAGGTTACAGACACTGTAGCCAGAAAAAAACAGGGAGTAGGGTGTTTGTCATATGTGTTACAAAGGTATAGTTGGAAGAGACAGACTCCAGCAACATGGATATCTGCTGTGCCTCATCTTCATCTCAGGTAAATTAGAGGTGCTCCTGCAAAGTGCTTATCTGCTACAGTGTCAAATATAGCAACTGGTTTTCCTACTCATTGGGTTAACTGGACCCCAAAGAGAGTACCAAATGGGAGGATTCTTCTAGTGCTCACCAATCCAGCAAGGAATCAGAGACTTCTGATTCAAGAAGGTGGAGTCTTACTTGGGTGATGTATTTTGTTGGTAGAAAAGAGGTTATGATGACACATAGAAAAGATTTGGCTTATTTTTACTGAGTTTCTTTCTTTTGTGACTGAACCAATTTGTTCCGATGTTAACTGGAGTCCCAGTTACTTGATAGAACAAAAATTCTTTGGCATAAATGGCCTGCCAGTGTATTAGAAAAAATTGATTAGAAAATGCAAATCTGCTTTCTAGAAGGGTCAATGCTACCAAAAAAAAAAAATAAAATAAAAAAAATCTCTAATCCTGCTTGCTAATTTCATGTTCTGGAAACCATTCAAGCTTATACTGTACTAGGCTATACACCTCAGTCACACTAATAATTAGGCAGACTAATGTAGCCTTTGCCAGGATCTGTACAGCTGCAGGTCCCATTCATCTACTGTCTAAAATAACGTTCTTTATAGCTAACTTAGTGTCTATACACTACCCTGACAAAGTATTTCTGCTACTTCTATGAAAGCAATAAAGATATACGCTGGAAGCAATACAGCTGACATGTCATATGTGTGTTCCAGTTACCATGTTCTTTCAGCCAGTACAATGGAACAGCTAAATACAACCATTTCCCAGTTCCTCAAGACTAGAACTTGTGGTTCACTCCATCCTGTTAGTTGACTCTCAATTCACCTATATCTAGGCAGGCCAGACCCCTTAATCTTTAGAGCTCACTGTCATAAATGGGACCTCTGTCACAGAGCTTTTGGGAAAAAGACCTCACACCCTTTCTCCTCAAAATCCAGCCAATTCTGGTGTCCAAATAAAACCTAAGAAAAAGAAATTATTTTGCCAGTTAGCCAGTAAAAACTCCTTGAAGTTTTAAGGGAATATATCAGAGAGATTTCACATTTGCATTCTCTCAGTTATATTTCTTTACCCTCTCTCCTCTCAATTTGTTATGTTTGGCCACATTGCTGGGTCTGCTCTACTTCAGCTCTTTTGGAGTCCAGGAGATCTATAATTATTATTTAAGAACCAGAGTTTTGTCAAAGCAGTACAGCCCAATTAATCTTGTTTCTTGTAATAAATCTAAAATAAAAAAAAGTGAGGTTTGGAAAATGTATTCATGTTGTGAACAGCAGAAACAAACCACTAAGGCAGACTTAAATGTCCGCATACTGAGTTAAAGGTTTTTAATAACCTAATTTGCCCTAGAGCAGACAGCCACCACCATTTTGCATGTTGTGATTTTCAGATCTGGTAGCCACAGAAAAGGAAAGTTCCAAGAACAACATGACTGCTGGGGACACTGATGTTTAGATGATTGGATCTAATAATCAGACTGGGTGATTATTCTTAGGACTTATACCACAGTTTCTAACATGTTGTATTTATTAAACAGAAGACTGCCAGGAGCAAATTAATAGCTAGGTTTGGGGTGATTCTCTGTTCTTAAAAGCAGTTTCATTATCAGACAATCAGTTAGCAAGTTGCTTGCATTAGCTGTATATTTATACCCAGATCTTTTCATGACTTGTTCATGCATAGTCCTCCCCAGAGGTCAGGGGTACTCCTTGCCAGAGCAACATTTACTAACCAGAGCAAGGCACCACAGTCTCTGAATTCCTGCCCTGGAAAACAGTGTCAGACATATTGTGCATGTATTTTACTGACTGAAATTCCGTTAAAACATGTACATCAGAGTCTGGCTCCTCTTGATCGAAATATAATGAACCAATTAACTTTCACTGGTGCTTTGTCCAAATAAAAAGTGCAGGACTGGGAGATTGTTCAAGAGAAGCAAATAGCCCTATCTCCTCTTTACCATCCAGAAATCTGCCTATCAGGCATGCATTGCTATTAGAGGTAAGGAAAGAGTCTTGGCAAGTATAAACACCCTTCAACAGGAAGTCCTTTGGCCTCTTCGAAGAGAAATTTCAGCGCTGACAAAACCAAGACCACAAGAGCATCCACAAAGATTCTTGAAATGAATCCTTCCTGATTTAAAGTGGAAGACAGCAAAATTTTTATTGAATCATCCTCCTGCTCTCAAATTATAATGTGCTCTAGTAGATTGCAGGTCAGTCACACCAATCTGGAGGATATTATTTTTTTTCCCTTTCCCCCCACTTACTCTTTTCATTCCGACAGCACTATTGATGAAGACCTCAGGAAAAAAAATACCAGCGCCCAAGACACTTTGATGGCCTTTCCACTGTGTAATTATACTTACTCTTGATAACACTAAAGACATGCCTTATTGGTAGTGGCACAGACTGCTTTCCTTTTCACAGAGATGGATTGTTTCTGCAGGCCTTGATGGCCTTCAAATTATCTGAGCACAGAAAAGAGAGCAGAGTGAATTTTATTTTAACTCATTTTATTTCTAAATTTATTTCCCAGAAGCTAGAAGGTGATGACTGCCCCAGCAGTCAAGTCAATTGTTATCTGTGGGACTTGATTATGTTTAGACCCAGTCTCTCATTTTGAGCAAGACACAGTTAATGAGGAGAGAAATGAAAAGTGCATTGAGTCACAGTGTGTTTGTGGTAATTTGTGACACATTCACTCTAGTCAGTTCTTTGTTTATTCCTTCCCCCCTCCATGCTGGTCCTGTAGAAAAAGGAACAGATAAGCGAATTCAGTGGTAGACAGTTAAGGGTGTTGAAAGTAATGAATCTATATCTCTCTATCTCTTTCCCCATTGTTGGCAGTAATTGGAGCAGTGTTCATCTATACAGTAAAATGCCAGTGAAGCCCATCTTAATGAAACATCTTTTTTTCCATTATTTTGCAACACATTTTTCATTGACACTGCTAGTTTTTATTTTCACTGTGTGCCTTTTTTTTTTTTTTGCAAGCTCTTTGCCACTCTTCTAAATAATAGTCCATTAAACAGTTCACAGTGTGTGTTCTGTAGAAATGTAAAAAAGTGATTGGATGATACTAATTAAGGAGAGATTTTGTTTCCACTTACTGCAGATCAATGGTGGGTTACATTAAAGCTGCATTTTTGTGATGAGTTTAAACACAAAAGAACAGCTGTGCTAAATACATATTTCAAGGTTTACAGGTAGGTCAAATAAATCTTTCTTTCTTTGCCTGTCTATTTGAAAACTATAGTGAACTATATGCAAAGAATAGTAGTAAAATAAAAAGGCAAATTTCTCACTGCAGATTTTTTCAGTTGTGGTAGCAGAAACTGTTAAATCAGGAATG
>NW_009923132.1:107639-114701 GCF_000696875.1 Nestor notabilis
ATCCTGTTGGCTTTTAATTTACTCTATAGCCTACTATGCATTAATTTTAATGAGACTTTTTTCTTCTGTTTTCTACAGTTGCCACTTTAAGGTATGCCCTCTCTGATATATGGCAATGCTAGATACAGGAAAAAAATGTCTTAGCGAGAAACCTCTTTCTGTATTTGAACCCACATTTCTTCCTTTAATCCTAAATTATTCTGAGCACAAAATTTCTCTCCATACAGAGATATGTTTATATGCAAAGAAGAGTGGCAGCTCATTCCAGTCAGATCAATTAAAATAGAAATTCACTATTCGTTCTCATTCCTTGATCAGCACAAACAACGTTCAGAGGAAATTCACCTGGTTGCCTCCAAGTAACATAATGACTCCTGAACATATATGACAAGGAACTAAAAGAGAAAATGCTTTTCAGGCACTTGCTCTAAATATTAAAAGCACAAAACTATTTTAAAATCAGTTCACTTTGACTATTTTAGAAATGTATTTTACCTAATACAGGGTCCTATATAAGGGAGCTATAGGGACCCTGCTTTTATCCAGATAATTTCAATATCAAAAGCAGATAAGAATTGCTGTTTGCACTTTCCTGGCATTACAACAGTCTAGATCCCAATTCTACACCATTAGCAGAGTAGAATAACATGAGATACGCTTTGTGTATCATGGCTAAGGAGGCTGCCTGATATCTTTGATTTTGTAGTAACTTAGGTCACATGTAGATATAGTATTATCTAACCAAAGTTATATAGAAATAGACTAAAAAGTTTAATTTGGTCCATCTTTACTATTTTAAGTTTAAACCGTGAATTTGGTACTACATGCCTTCTATCAAATCAGCTTGAAGGAAGAATTAATTTATAATTCATAAGATTTTTGTTCCATGTTGAAATCTGGATGGTCTCAAACTCTTGAAGTTTAATGGGTATGCTGAAAATGTACCCACCAAACTTTGGATTTCCTCACTTTCCAAACAAACAAGTGTATTTGTGAAAACTTTGAGAAATTCTTACTTGTATGTACTGTTCTTGACACTAGTACCGCTCTCAGGCCTCCTGCGCAAAGAAAAGAACATCCATGGCTAGCATGAAGGGCCTGCAAGCCTGAGGACGACCTGTGTCTAAACACATGGACAGTACCATCTGAGCTGCATGTTTTATGCCACAGTGGGTGAGCTAGCTGGCTTTTGCACTGGTCACATAAAGCCAATGCTTTCCTTAACGTCATTATTGAACTGCCTTTCTTTAGACACCTTGAAATACAACCAATGCTATCTTGATGCATGTTTCTGGTCCAGAAGGGTGGTCTGCTTAACCTGCACATCAGTTGATTGATAGATTCATACCTTCCAATGAAAGAAAAGACTACTCAGTCACAAAGTCCTAAGACATATAGGATGTATTACAGAATTTAAAAGCTGTACTGAGTCCAGGCTATGTTTGGCAAAGGCCTGTTTTCAAGAGTGACATCCGCTCTCAAACTGAAAACAAAGATGGCTGGAAAGCATTCTGTTACTTACAGCACACTTCCAGAGAATAAAATGGTCTTTAAAATCTTCGCTACTGTGCACCCCATGGTGTTTTTACTGCTGTTGTGAACTGGATAGATTAGGGTGAGTTGCACCATTTTTAGTTCAGTTTTGCTCAGTGTCTCTTTACTTGTAGAACCCACACATGCAGAAACCCCTTATTCAAGCATGAGTTATCACTAGTATTCTCACAGCAGCTTATACAAGGAAACTTTTCCTGGTATAATTCATTTAAAATTAATCAACCCATTTCTGTGCAAATCTCTGTGACATGCATTCTTTGATGCAGTGAGTGCTGAATAGTCTTTTCTTTATTATGAAATGACACAAGTGGAACTTTCTAATTGGCTGTCAGTGATGTCATACCCAAGTAAATGCACAAGTCGGCTTATTTCCCTTATTATGAACATACTCCATGACAGACTGTGAGTTTCTGGAGAGCTCCTGCTCGTCTTAGGTAGTTAACATCACTTTGCTGGAAGGATTGCAGTTATGCTTCTGTAATAGAATAGAAACTCGCCAGTGTGTTTTGTTGTCTTTGTTTGCATGTGGGGGATGTTTTTCCTCGTTTTGCTATGCTCCCTTACTACTTAATTTCTATATTTTCCCAAATGAGCAATATGCAGCTTACTGAGTGAAATTAGCAACAACTTTCTCAGGCATCATTTCAGGGCTTGATTTTTGGGTGGTTTCACAGGTTGTGTCAAAATCAACAAGAAATGTGGTCACATTCATATCTAACTTATAGTTAACAGACTTCATATAATATGCAGAAGTTTCAGCAGCACAACCACTAAAGGGATGTAGCCAAGAGACACATGGAAACAGTGAGATTTTGTTCTTGTGGTTTTCAACCTATTTATGTATTTTGTTAACAGTTCCTCCTTAATGCAGAAAGATTGCCACATCTCCAGCCTTGCCAGGAGGATCCACTTTCACTGCAGGAGGATGTGTTTTCCAAAGAACGTGCTTTGGCAGGAATGGTGCTGCTTACATTTATTTGTTTTTCTCTGTTACCCGTGTTATGCATTTACAGAGCTCAGATAAAGGGCAAATGTTTTGCTTCTAGGAGCCACTTTCCAAAATCATGTGGCAAGGTGCCACATCCTCTAGCCATACTCCATACAGCTCTCCAAACCAATATTACAAACCCATGACTTCTTTACCACCTCAGCTCCCAACTACTTTCATCCCCCTTCATAAGCAGCTCCCCTCCCACGTACAACCTTCAACTTACTACTAGCTTCCAGATCCGCAGTCTGACAGCACAGCCAGGACCACCCTCAAGCACACCAGAGCCTCTCTTCGACTCCCTGACCTCACATGACCTTTCTGATCAGTCCCAAGCAGGTTTGCCAGGCAAGAGAGGCATTCCAGACTTGTGCTGTTGCTGGGGAGAGTGCAGGCAAAGGCATCTTCTTGACAGGTGGTCTACCGTAATCAGCTTCGGCTCTGCATTTGGACTCTTCCCTCATCACATGCTCTTTATGTTACCTAGTACGGTATTTAAGGTACATGAAGTAGCAAAAGAGAAATACACTTGATGACTCCAGGTCTTCAGGTGATTTGCTTACAGGATATTCTCCCAGTTGTCCATGATTACTACTAATCACATGCATACTGACAATTCAGATGTGGTAATTCTTATTCCCATGGCTTGGAAAAAGTTGCAGAACATAAAGTGCCATACTCCCAGCTGATGGAACTAGCATCGAGCTACTGTGAGGCTGGAGTTTAGCAATCAGAGGTTTCCACCTTTTAATCAAATTATTACAAGCAGTGAATATAAAACTTAGCTTGAGAGGTGTGACTTATGCTGGTATTAGGTGGTCCTATCTTCCACTGTTCGAGTATTACTTGTTTTGTTTTGACTTGTTTTAAGGAAAATAAAAGGGAGGTTTCTTTCTTTTTTTACTTCCCTTTTCTTCCCTGTTCTCTTTTTTTTTTTTTTTTTCCCTGACAGACAATGGCTTAATCTAAAGAATAAAGGCACCATATGATTATATCATTTTCTAATCCAATTACAGATCTTTGATATGGTTCCTTATCTTTTCTGTTCATGCAGTGATATACAGATCACATGGTCTTTTAAACTTGAAAATATCTTTACTTTTCAGTTCATGCCTTTACCTTTTCCTTTGCATTTCACTAAAACAGAAATGTGTAATATTTAATTATTTGATTCCTATCTTATGAAAGGAAGATTAATAGAGACATTAATGAATACAGTAATGTAATCACCAGTTAACTTTCCTAGAATAATTTGATTGGGATTTCATTTAAAGTATAGGGTGAAATGCTGGCTCCAGTAAAATTACAGCATTCCCATAAGATTTAGTAGCACTGGAATCTCATTCTCTACTTTCCAATGACCAGAAAATTTCAAGCATTTGGCTCTGTGGTCATTTGATACCAGTGGCACTGCTTTGTTACTCTAATATATGTTAAACTGAAAGGAATATTCTCCCAGCTGATCTGCCTGTTAATAAGGAGTTGGGAAGAGGAAGAGTCTTTTCCACAGCCTAGAGCTGGAGCAAGGATCAGCTGCCCAGCTAGAAACCAGCTGTTGCAGCAGTGTAAACAGAAGCAGCCATACCAGCCATCAGGGCTGTTAAATGCACTCCCATAGCTCCTTGAAACCTGTCCATGAGTAGATAAAATTTCAGTCAGCCCAGAACTAGCTGTATGTTCTACTGAACATTACGTGCTGACACTGTGAACAAAATGCATATTGGTGACAAAAATAGTATTAAGCATGTGTAACTTTATTAAAAAGCTCATGCTTGTTCATCAATTTTGCCTTCACAGAGAAGTATGAGATTGTTCTGCAGGCTAATTTAAAAGTTTAACTCTTTATTCTCATGCAGCATTTATGGAAGCAGCAGGATTCTTTATAGGATACCCAAGAAGCATAAAAATGTTTTATGATCCTTGGTCTTTTATATATGCATTACCTCATTATCTGTCTCAGGAAACCCTGCCTTGCGCACCTATCTTTGATGTAAGCACTGTCTGAAAGTGTAATATAAACATTCCATTTCCTTTTTTACATCTTCCCCCCAGCCCACCGCCCCGCCGATGCTGTTTCATCATTCTTCCCCAACACTACTGGGATAAGGCAGCAAACTTTTCATGCCATAAAGAACTGAATCAGTGCACTCATACCCAACCCTCTGGAGCCGGGGTAGGTTATCAGAAGGGTAGACAAGTTCCTCTCATCCACCTCAGTAAGAAAACAAAGCCGCATGTAACCAATGAAGCTTGGGGACATGCAACTGGAGACATGCAGAGGGAGAGGCTGCTGAGGACACACTGCTGAGGACGTGGCTGCAAATACACCCGTGGGAGGATGTACTCTATAACAGAGGGTGTACCTCCTAGGAACTACAGGCAACCCTCAGCAAGGAAGAGAATCCCTAAGGACTACAGTTGTGGGCACCCACAGTGGGGGCAGGAACACCCTCAAGGGACTGTGGCAGTTAGTGACCCATATCAGAGTGAGGATATCCTTCAGAGTAAGGATACCCTTAAGGAATAGTAGCCATGGGTGACCCATGCTGGGGCAGAGGAAAACCAGCAAGAAGTGAAGGCCACCAGGCAGAAACCATTAGGCAGATATCTTAAACTCTTCTGTACCACACATTTCCTCACTGAGGTAACTGGGATGATCTGAATGTAGCCCACAGCAAAAATACAGGAAACGGAGATCAGGGAAGGAAGAAGGAGAGATTTGGCTTAATGACAGCCCAGAGAAGGGAGGAATCCCTTTACTTTTTTGTAGGCATTTGCTTAAGAGTTTGCTCAACCTGTCAACCAAATCCACCAGTCTTTCTGTAACATGGTAGAAGAACCACAGTAAACTAGTTCGCCTTGTAGACAACTCTTTTGCTGTTGATGAAAGGATTTCAGCATACCTTGAAGTATTTGCCAGCTTCCATGAACAGAAAATGCCTGAAAACTTAATATCTTTGTAGAAAATTTAACTTCAAATATAAATCATGATCAGTTTCCCTTAACTGGCAAAATGAGGACCTAGCTTTGAAATGTCTCCATGGTCCACATTCAGGAAATCATCTCTACTTACGGTAGTAGAAGTCAAACATCAGTTTATAGTTAAGCACCTGCTTAAGTGCTTTTTTGGGTTATGTTCAAAAATGAAATGTGTTCAAGCCATTTATGTGTAGATAAGGGTCAGATATAAAATTAGAAGATAAATTTAGATTCCAGTCACCTTCTCTTTAATTAGTGAGTACTTAGATCAGAACTTCTATATGGGACCATCTGGGCAGTGACATTTTTAATACAGTCATTTATTTTCCTGTTTCATCAATGGATCTCTTGAGTTACAGGTCTGTGGTTTTAAATAGTATCAAATCAAAGATGACAAGGTTCTTCATTTACTGACGCAAGGAACAGAAATTATCACTGAGGAAGTGCTGAATGAAGTGCATTTACTATTTTGAGTATTACTTGCTCACAACATTTTGGTTCTTAAAAAATACCAGGAAAAATATTTTTCTTCCTAAAATTTCTAAAAAAATATTTACTTAAACCAACTGGTTTTCTCATTGCATTATTTTATTAGGCTATGTGCCTTCAGTGTAATACACATTAACAGACATATATTATCCTCTACATTCATGTGGTACTTTTAATGATAGAGAGTATTTTTAAATATCAGTGCTTCAGTTATCAGAGAGATGGACAGAATATATGAACTTAAACAGAACATCTGCTTCAAAGAACATATGCTGTTATTTATGACCATTTCAAGATCACAGAACTGTTGCCAAAGTGAACAGAATCCAGTACCTCCATAAAGATCCTAGCTTAATATAAAATAGCAGCTGAGAATAAAATTACAGGTATGGTGTTATTTCTGCTAAAAGACTGAACAAAGATGCAGGTAAAATGCCCTAAAGACAGCAAAAATTATGAAAAACAAAGGGTTGGGTGTTTTGGGGAGAGGGGATAGTTATAAATGGCTTGTTCTCTAACAGAAAGTGTTGCCTAATAAAAGGAAAAACAGAAAGATGAACTTTTAAAATTATTACTGCAGAACAAACAAACACAGCCTCTCCTCTCTTGCCAATTACTGGATGGTGAAATGTGCTTACAAAGTTTTGGAGTTGGACAAGGAAGTGTCACAACAGTATGGATTGACATCTGCCTCTGTCAGGTTTTTACAGCTCACACAAAGGAGGATGAATTCACACTACCACATAGGGAAACCTACCATTTGACAGGAAAGAGAATTTTCTGACCTGACCAACAGTGCTGGGACTTAAGTGAAGGCTCCCCAGAGTGGATGGTCTAAAACATTGATTCATTAGTCTGTTTAATCTTTGTGGCTGCTAAGGGAGAGATCCTCCTTGATTTACAGTCTGACAGGCTGTCATCTCAAGAGGTCCCTGATCACTGTCCCTCCACTAAACTGATAAAAAAAAAATATTATCCATGTTGCATAGAATTAGCGTAAGGTTCAAGTGGAGTTTGAAAGTAAAAAATCACAAAGAACTGAATTCAGTGTA
>NW_009923132.1:114732-135444 GCF_000696875.1 Nestor notabilis
GGAGCTACTCGTCTCCCCCTGCTTCTGGGAATATGTGTGCTGTTTTCCAGGCTCCATGAATGTAGTACACCCTCAAGGGGCTGAGGGAATGGAGAAGCAGCATAGAACAGCCCAGATGCTTTACATGCTTCCTGCTTACCCTTGTACCACCTACACAGTGCTGCATTTTGTATCCCAATGTAAATTGCTGATACATACCAGATAAATGAATTATGGTCACCTAATACTACTTAAGATGAAGGCAACCTAGAATGACTAACCAAGATGGAGACACGAATGAAAACAAAAATAAGGATCGTGGTCATATTCACTCGGGGTGAAGATGAGCTATGTCTTGGGAAACTGGAAGCTGAGGGAGATCTCAGGGTAAGGCCAGAGCATCAGCCCACAGCTGGGGTCAGGATCAGGGCTGGTGAGAGGAATTGGAGTCGGACACAGCCCAGGATGCACAGGCAGGGCTGTGGGGAGGGAGGAAGGCCAATGCTGGGCCAGATGTGGGCCCACGTGGTTGGGCAGGGCAGGGTTATGGGGAGATGGAGACAGGCCTCTCTGCGGTGTCACTGGGGCAGGGCCTGACTGCCCCATGGGGTGACATGGAGTCCCGGGCTCTGGGCAGGTGTGGGGAGCCTCAGGGAGGTGGGCAGGACCAGGAAGGGCTGGTCATGCCCGCAGGGCCCTGACAAGGGCCAATGCCATTCCACTGTTTTGGTAAGTCTGCTGTAAGGGTAAAATAGGACAGAAGGAAGAATGAAAAAGCCCTGATGCAGAGAGAGATGTCCACATGTGAAGAACAGGGTGAGGACCTCTGAGAGGCTAAAAGTCCACTCAGCAGAAAAGAGAAGCCAGGTATACAGTGCCACCAGCTAGAGAAGGCTTAGGGTAGCTTCTGATGCAGCCCCAGTACTGATCCTTACTGAGAGTGCCCCAGAATAAAGAGATGTGAAGACAACAGTATAAAGCTTCCCTCTCTCAAGGACGGCTCTTCATATCAGCTCTTCTACATGCTGGCAAAGCACCCAGGAAAAGAAAGACATAAATGCTTAGGAAAAGTAAACTCACTCATATTTTGTATAACATTTCTTGTGGCATTTCAGAAGCGTCCTTTGCACAGTCAGAGAATGAGGGACCCTGGCACTGTAACATCAAAAAAAATTTAGATCATACAAAGACAGCCTGAACAGCCAGAGTAAATTAATATTCTTCATTTCCTGTTAAACCTTGGTGCTTTATTTGCGTTTATCTCTCTGACTGTATTTCTGACTCTCAGGTACTGTAGCCTATATTAACAGTCACTTTGGGTTTAACATCATTAAACGTTCACTGTCAAGTCCCCACAAATCCCACATTCCCCTTGTGTCTCAGGCTTAAAAACTCATTTAACACTAAGGGCTAATTAATTAACTGGATTTTCCTATATTTAATGGAGGCTACCCTAAACCATAGAACCAAACCCCACTGAAATTTAGTTCACTGGGGCAACCTATAATTATACCCAACCAGATTTAACCACTGTTCTAATTCATATTTATTATTACAGTAGTATTCTGAGTTGTTGTTATTATTACTACTACCAAGAATATGTGGATCTTTATATGGCATATTGCACAATATACAGGATATGAGTATGTTGTATCATGAAGGTACTCGGACAGGAAGAAATCCAGAAGCAGTTTGTGCCATGGCCATTAGAACTTTTTTCACTCTAAATGAAGCAACGTAAAAAAATCAGGGTAAAAAAGAAAGACAAATGCATTATTTAACCAACTGGTAAACTCAGGGAAAAAGATCATGCTCAATTTTTATAACACATTCACGTAAGTTTTCGCACACTTCCAGATGGTTGATTAACTTTTTTTTTTGTCAGCAAAATTATTTTTTTTTAATTTGCATTGTCCTTACCTGCTTCTGCAATTTTAGTTTTTTCTTTTTAATCATTGTCCTTCTTTATAGGTCTTTGCTAAAAAAGCCTACGAGTTCAAAGGGAAATCAAAGAGGTGTGTAGCAGTTTCTTGTTGTAGGGTGTGTTAGAAGAGAAAGATGACTGTGGTGAATTAGCAATGAGGCACAAACTGGTCACCAGTGTATGGCTGTGAACACATGCCTCAGGTGTGCCGGTAGGTCACAAAGAGCCAGCATCTGCTCCATCTAAACTAAGTGGGAGTTCTTCTACTGATGTAAATAGAAACTAGTTTGGAGTTCCACTCAGCTATAGCGAAAACCATCCTGATCAGAGGAAGCTCACATTTTTAGAGACTGACACTTTTGTAGTTTTACAAAATTATTGAAACATTATTTGCATGTTTTCAAATTTTCCCAATGAGAAAAAACAAGCAAACAAACCAAAAAAGTTCCCCCAGCCTTTACTCTGTGAAATTCTGTTTCTCTTATAAAAGCGAAACATTTCAGTATGGTTTGTAATGCCCAGCTTCTCTAGGTATTCCTGTATCAAGAAATGCTGGGGAGAGACTCTTTGTTAGGGACTGTAGTGATACGACAAGGGGTAATGGGTTCAAACTTCAACAGTGGAAGTTTAGGTTAGATGTAAGGAATAAGTTCCTTACTGTGAAGGTGGTGAGGCACTGGAATAGGTAGCCCAAGGAAGCTGTGAATGCTCCATCCCTGGCAGCATTCAAGGCCAGGTTGGATTGCATCTTGGGTGACATGGTCTAGTGTGAGATGTCCCTGCCCATGGCAGGGGAGTTGGAACTATATGATCTTAAGGTTCTTTCTAACCCTAAACTTTCTATGATTCTATGTAGAAATATAAATAAACTCATTCCATGAGCTTCTGAATCTTCATATCACTCTGCAGAGGACTATGTAGAGATACTGATTATCTTTGGAGTAATCTATCTATATAGTTCATTACAAATATGTGTGTATTATAGTGCTTCAGGTGTGAGACCCACCTTCAATATCCTTCCACAGCCCAGCCTTGCACCTTTAGGACACTCTTAGTGGAATAGTAAGCCAGTGCATCTAAAATACAAATATGAATTCAATCCCTAATACTGCTGATTGAGAAGATAACCTTACCAAGGTGGACTCAAAGACACCCATGGCAACAGCCTGTTCGAGATCACTAAGTAATTAGACACAATACTTTACAAGAAGCAGCTTTCAGACTGGTCTTATCATTGTGAGACTGCTGTAATTATGCTCATTGGAATAGTAATGCTGATCATTTACCACTTGTGCTCTACAGTGCAGAAATTGGTAAATATTGCATGCATTGCTGCACATTACTTTGTCAGTACATTCAGTTTTGCTCAGGGCAAGGAAAAAGTTGTCTCTTGGAGCACAATTAAATATTTGAATCCATTAGGAAAAACTGAGGTCAGGGCACTGGCTGGTAGGCAGGTGCATGGAGATATCTGATATCTGATAAAATGATGGTTCTGCCCGGTACACTTTTTTATTGTGGCCACATTGCTGGTGTTCCCAAAGGAACTGTATATCTGATAAAAACAAATGAGCAGTGGGCTTTAGAACGGGCAATAGGCTAGAAAATAAGCAAATACAGACTTAAATTCCAATATGAGGCAACCAAAACCTATGGAAATGTTAATGAACTTCATTCAGCAGAGGTAAAGTCAGCAGGGAGGAAAACACCAGTACCTGGCTGTGACTTAATTGTGTCTTTACAAGTGTTTATCTGCTCTATATCTAATGAATGCAGACTGGGAGTCCAGGACTCAATTAAAAATACTATAAACAAAATAGGGAAGTACAAAAGCAAGGAGACAGCATGATAAACTCACACCCTATGGCATTGTGATTGAGAAAACTTCATACCATATATAAGATGATTCCAGGCCTAAAGGAGTAAGAATGAGAATGTTCAATGTGAACATCTAAATGATCCAGGAGTACAACTGAGAGAGTCTGTGACACAAGGAGAGAAGAAGAGGCAGAGGCAGAGCCAAGAGGTGAGCAGAGGAGAGGAGAGGAGAAGAGAGGAGAGGAGAGGGATTTATCTTGGATGATTCTGCCTGGTACACTTTTTTCTTGTGGCCACATTGTCAATGTTCCCAAAGGAAGAAAACTTCCACTTCTCAAAATGCTTGTGCAAGGACTCAGGAGAACACTTCTCGTGCACCCAAACCTGTCCCAGCAGTCTCGCTTGTGGGATCTCCTCTTGTGGTGAGCTCACACATACCATTAACACCAAGTGGGCAAGATAACCCTTATTAAGAAAGGCCACACTGCCATCAGTCACAAGCGAGATGAGAGCTGGAGGCAAACGTTGTTCAGAGAGTTTTCAGGTTGTCAACAAGAACAATATGGATCCTGGATACTCATGCTGAGATATTCAGTAAAATTAATAGCTGTTTCATTATTCTATTGGGTTTAAACCTATTCTTTCATTTTCTTAATTAATGTTTGGGTTACACATGTGGAAAACTCTATAAAAAGAAGTTGTCCATTATTTATTTCAGCCTGGGTTTGTTACAATGCATGCAGAATCTGTTCATAGATGCTACATAGTGATACTGATACATTATTCTTGTATTTTACAATCTGCAATTGCATAGAATCACTTATTGCCAAGTGGTCATTTTCTCACATTTGTTATGACAACAGGATAAATGCCAGCGTTTGTCAACATCTTGTAAATGATGAGTCTTAATGAGGCAATCTAGTGTTTCACCCCTCTGAGGAATCTCATAATAGGATGAGCAAAATATCAGGTTAAAGGAAGTGGGAGGTAATCCCAAGGGACAAACCTTTTCTTGTACAATATATTCCTCAAGGTTTTGCTTGGAGTGGGTTCTAGGATGCAGGCCAATTTGGCGTACCCCCCTGGACAACATTTTAATTGTATTTTTATCAAATCCACAGCAGAAATGCAGTCTGCATGTTGAATCTGTCAGTAAGCAGTACCCTGTAAGAAAATAACAGTCTGAGCTTTGAGAACTTTCCCCTAATACACAAACTTAAAGTTATTCTCCTTAAGCTAAAGAATATACCTAATGTTCCTGCTCTTGATCTGTGCCGTATTTTTTAAAGCAGCCTTTTGTGTTTGCTGATCTATTTCAGAAGGCTTCTCTGAAAAAATGCAAAGCATATTTCAGTCCAGCATTTTTGGAGTAAGCTCTGTTGCTGGATCCTTCTAATGATAAACCAAAGGGGAAGAGAAATGTTCTATCACCTCTGAGCTTTTTAATGTGTTATTTGCTTTTAGTATATACGTTTACTATCTTGCACATCAGAATGCTAAACCTTAAAAAACTTGAGTAAATAAAGTGTGTGAGAGAGCCCTACAAATGTAATACTTAATTAGAACAAGACAGGGTTTTTAGAAACAAGTGCTATCACTTCATTACTTTATAAATGATACTATAGATATTCAAGAGATATTGTGTTTTGATAACCAGAAACATATATGACTTAGGATTCAGCCAATTGCCTAGCAGGATTACAGTTCAGTAGAAATTTGTGACTGTTTCTTGCAGCTTTTTTATTCATTTGGGTCAAACTGAAATTCAATAGCCCAGACTTTAGGAATTTGGGCATTTGAAAAATAATGAAACACAAGGCGTTCATGTTTTTTGGTTTGAGTTTGTTTTTTTTTAATTTCACCAGAAAATGGTGACTCAGTCAAATCAACATGTTCTAGTAGAAGGTATTGATTTCATTGAAAACTTTCATGCAAAATTATGAAAACATTTAGTTTCATTAGTCACATAATTTCATTTCAATTCTCACCATGTTATGCAGCAAAATAGTAAGGTTAATAATGAAGTGTTCCTGCAAACTTATTTTCATATATTATGGAACAGAAATGTATGTAGGGGTGCTGAAAAATTAATTTATTGGAAAAAAACCCTCATAAATATAAATTCTTTGTCTTATTCTGGCTGAAAAGTAATCTTGAAATTTCAAAATTTCTTCTTGGACAGATATTTCAGGTGTTGCTACATAAATGATGTGAAAGCCATTTAAATTTCCCAAGATATCTTAGCTTCACAGAACCCCTCTCACTCTGTGTTCTCTTTTCCCACCACTTCTCCTTTCTTCCTCATAGTGCCCTCTGAATCTCTCAGGATCAGGCTTTCAGTGTCTTTGGGATGGCAATGTAGTGATATGTTCTTATTTGCACTTTTGCTGTTCATCTGCATACTGAAGACACGGTTTAATTGGATTGGATTGGCCATGGCTGTGCCTTCTCCTGCCAACAGAACTGATGTTGTAGTCTTTTCTTACTAATTGTTTGTATAACAACTGTTAATGTTAATCAGAACAAGTGCAACTGGCTCTGGTTTGTATCTGTTTTGTTTTAATCATCATTTAAGTGTTAACTTATGGTCCAAGAGAGGCCAGAAGACCTGTATTACACTTGTGCATTGCTAACAAGCACCTAGAGCAGCATACTATTTTGAACCTTATTAACCACTGAATTTTAAGCAGACTAAACTGTCAGCATTTATATTTGTAGGACACTTCACTGAGATCATTTGTACAAATATAAATGAGAGGGAAAGACAGACTGCAAGGACCGGGAAGGACAGGGAGACATCAGTCCAACCATGAACCTAAGTGGAATAGAGTATTTTAATTTAGACAGCTCTTGTGAGGAGATTCAGACTTTGGAACTCTCCTTGTCACAGAACAAATTTGTTGGCCTGCAAAAATTATCCCCTGAAATTACACTAATAAAGGGAAGGTAAGCCTGGTATGTGGGGTTTTTGCAGAGGAATGGTAAGGGGCAGAAACACTGCTACAGATGATGCTTCAGAAAGCATTTATGAAATAACAAAGGACCTAAAGCAGCCTTCACAGGATATAAAATAAACCATTGGTTCCTTCATTAGCTCCGTGGGGTTCAGTGGTGATTACATAGGAAAAGATTTGTCTATTGAGACAGAAATCTAAATTTCAGATGACAGTAAAGCATTCTGATGTGGATTAAAAGCACAACACTGCTGGATGTACTATCTAAAGGCAAGACATACCCTTTGTTTCCACTGTAGCTTTTTCACCCCTAAAAAGAAGTGGCAAGAATTCAGGAGTAACAGAAAGGAAGATGTAGAAGGGCTTGGCCTTCTGACTGTCCTCCTCAATCTCTTAATAAGCAAAAAAGACAAAATATTTTTGGAAGAGGACCAGTATTAACTACCAGTAACAGGTCACCCAGCCTTCCTAGCAGCCATGTTTCCTCTTGCTTAGATATTCCTAAACCTTCTTTAATTCCATAATTGTAATGTATATTCATCCATAAAATGAGAATTTATTGTAACAAAGACTGGGGAGGGAATAATAGCAGCTGGGATTTCAATTGATCTTCTCATAACTGTTACTTGCACTTTAGCAAAAGAAAATAAAAAAATAAATATGCAGTCATTCTTACATGATATCATATGATATTTTCTTTATTTAAACTAAGGCAGGATGGACAATGAAAAGACGGTCTCCAAATTATATCAGACTAAAAGCATTTATTTTTAATCTTGTATAAATTATTTGTTTCCTAATATTCCCAAGACCCCTTTTCCTCCACCCGCTCCATCTTATTTCTTCTGCTGCATTAGTACAGGTTTCAAATTTAAAAAACAAATCTTAAACCTATTTTTAAGGAAACTCTTCATTTATACAGCTAACATTCTTCTTAACTGCTAATATTTAAATTATCGACTGACTAGGGAGCTATTACTTGCAAATAACATTAGATTGTGCTGAATTCTAGTTTCTAGTTAGCTGTACAGCCACAGGATATCTACATTTCTGACCGCTGTGTGGTATATTGAATGTCCCTATACAGAAACAGAGAGTTTAGCAAGAGGACATACAGGAAGAATCATCTTCCGTGCACACCTTTCACATGGGGATACTCTGTGTCTCCAAATAGAGCTTCATTTTCTTGAAGCAGTTGAGGTTCTCTCCAAGGTTTCCTGCCTGAACCTTCTCCTTCATTAGGACAGTTGGACATTTCAGAAGAAAGATAATCTTATTTTAAAGGTGTAAAGAGTACATAATTAAGTAAATGAAAAAAGAAGCTCTGTAAATGTATTTTTGTTACTGCATAATGGTAATCAATTTTTTATCATGAGCTAAAGTAGTTGAACAAAACGATAGTGCTAGTCGTCTCTCTCCCTTAAGAGCGATTGTATGTATGCTAACTGTATGACAATATAGCTACATGTGAGTGAAGGGTTTCTTGCTGAATAATTGACTACATTTGCAACTCTGAACATACACCAATACCAGTAAAACTCTACTATAGCAATCTTTTACACTCTTCCTGCCCCATGTTCATGTTTCTGTTTCTCACCTCTAATAAGCATCAGCTCCAGTCCAGCACACGAATAACCCCTCAGAGCAGCAGCATCATTAAGTCATTGCTGAAGAGCCCTTACACATAATACTACCATCAATCCTTAAAGCATATGGCTTCCAATGGCCTCCTCTTCTCAACGGTGAGTGAACTCAGGTTCTCTGTGTGAGCTGCTGCTCATTTCTTCACTTCTTCATTGCAAGATTGGTTTCTCTAAGTGACAGAGACAGCCATTTCCAAGTGGTAATGGAACATTGTTGAGCATATCTGGTAGAGAAGTTCTGTCATTACATATTTACAAATTCAGAAAGAAAAGCAAAGAGGGACTTTGGCCCAGACCCTCGCAAATCCACTTTCCTCTGAGGCTAAATCAGTTGGCATGGTTCACTCCTAACAAATAATTTAATCAGTCTTTGTCATCTCCTAGAGAGTCTCAAGTGACAACAAAAGGTGACAGTGTTGAATGATTCCACTTTCATCTATTCCACATGATTAAGGGGTTTAGTCTAATTCCAGTATATAAAAATAAGTATAAATGATGACAGGAAAGATGCAGCTTAGTCACTGCATAAAGAGATTTGTTTAGGTTTTTTCTCCCTTCACATGAATACAGGTCTTTCTAGGAAGGTGAGTTTGTATATACTTATCTTCAATTAAGCTCATGAAACTTGCAGGGAGGCTGTAAAGCTCTGTAAGCTCACTGAGCTCTTAAGACTGGACAGCACTACCCCGTAAGTGCAGCATTCCAAATCAGCTGAGACAGAGAAACCCCAAACATAACTCCCTTTAAATAGTCAGACCTTGTTAATCCAAGCTTAGTTTAACTGAATGCCTGAGTATCTGAAATACTTAAGTGGCAACCTGTCTCCAAGTCTGAATGCGCCTTCGATTTGTTAATCTGATTGTAAGGATGGGGGTATCCTGTATAAAATGAAGTTTGCAAACAGCTTTGGATTAATCAGCCTTCCATACTACAAAACAAAGTACCACTGTATTTATCATTAGGAAGGGCTGGCATCCTCTCTCCCTGGCTGATTTATAGAATTGCACATTTGGCATAACAGTGTAATATTCAGATGGCAGAGTTTTCTAATAAGGATGTGCAATGAATGGAAATAAACCGAACGTACCTGAAATTATGCACCTAACTTTAGACTACATTATGTCCTGGTAGCTTAAAAAAAAAATAAAAATAAATCATTATTAGAATACATTAACTTTCTGGACAACCTGATTCATACATAGCGTATTTGTCACCTTTTAAAAGATTCATTTGTATTTATTTTATTACCATGTGTTTATTCTGTTCCAGTTCCAAGGAAAAGTTACCCATTAAATCTACTAGATTCTGATATGGGGCTGTCTGTCATTTTGGTTCTATTTAAAGGATTTCTTATGTTTGATATCTCCATGCTATTAATGCTGAGGCATCTGTCCATTTCCAAAAATGAGCTATCACACATCTGGCTGCTTGTAATAATTGCTTTATCAATGGCTCCTTCTCTGAGTCAATAACCTCATTTGGACGGTAACAGGATAGGTTTGGTGTGCAGCCTAACTTATCTAATTCTGTAGCTCTGTTTCTGTTGTACACATGAGACTGTTAGACAGCCCCAGTGCTATGTCATTTGAGTTCTTACCAGAATAAAATATATTTCTGAAGATGCATTCTCATGCTCCTTCTCTAGAACAGGAATTTCTTTTTTTTTTTCCCCATGTTTAATATTTTAACAAAATTCAAGGACTGAAATTAACAATGGAAGGTTTGCTGGATTTTTTTTCTTGCCTTGAATATACTATTCATCTATATTTGCATACATATATGAATATTGCGCCTCCTTTTGGTGAATCCTTTCCTTTTTGGCTGTCATCTGGTTTAAATGCAGCAATATCGCAAAAAGGCCTTGTCACATTGTCAGAGTGCTAACTAAACAGATAAACTATTCATTAAAGATTTATTTTTCCCCAAAACGCAACTTTTTTTAATGTATATTTCTGACACGACATTTTTGAAGTTCATGTAGTTCTCATTATGGAAAGTTACTGCATTGGACCCAATATCTTGGCTACTAAGGAGTTATTTATTTTAGTTAAATGACACAACATAATTTAGACAGATGAAGCACTAACCAGAAGGTTTATCAGATGAATGGTATCAGGTTATCCTGATGAATGTCCTTGGGTTTTCAGAGGAGTACCAATAATAGAGGGCCTTGTACCTTCCATCATTACTGCTAAACGCGGCAAAACCACATACAAAACTGCTTAAGCTGAAGCAAAAGTGTCCATGGGAAATAAAACCTCATCTGAGTGAAAATTAGGGCTTCCTGGTCCACTTTACAATATGGACTTAAAATATAAGGATTTCAACTGGAATCATAGTACTATTTCCTCCAGGTTGAATCTAATATACTACCGCTTTATTTTTTTATTAATATTTGCTAGCTTAAAATGCTACCTTAGTTCACTTGGAAGCCTGAGGGTATTGAGATGCTGGAAAAGCAGTATGGTGCAAAGATTCTCAGGCATCATTGACTCAGGTTGCTAAATTCAGCCACTTTAGTATATCACTATGTGGGTCAAAACCACAAGTTACACTCAGACTCAACTGTACTCAGACTAGAAACTCTGCCTGTATTTTTGGGTTTGGCATATCACATACAAAGAGAGACATATGGCTCTGGATTGAGCTGGCTCAGGTGGGATCAGATTTAGTGTTTAATGGTCAGTGTGTTTAATGCCAGCAGTGGTATCTGAGAATCACTGTGAAAGAACATTAATCTACTCCTTCCTGCTCTGGTTGCTGGCATTCAGGAAATTACTCTAACTTATTTAAGTCTTTGTCCCTCATTATGTTCATTTTTGAGTCTGAGAAAGAATATTAGGGAAATTAACATTTGTCTGTTCCGATAGTATTCCTGTGACAAAAGTAGTAAAGATGTGAAACGAATGGCTATTGAGATAAGACTGATCTTGTCTTCTTTGAAGACTTAATCCGCTCTCATCCATTTTATTCCTCCTCTTTGCATGATCCACACTGCAGTCATTCATGCCTCTGAGAGCAACACAGTGAGGCAGACACCTTAACTGTAAGATAGCCCGCAGTGTAGATGTTTACACAGACTGCTTTCTTCAAGGCAGTGACAATGAAAACATGCAGTTGTGGCAAATTAAGGCAATGGAGGCTCTGCTCTTCCCTGTATGTCGTTTGCATAAGCATCTAGTCCCTTCAGACAGCTTTGTCCTTTGCTTTGCCTGGAAGTAAGCTATTGGTATGATTCTGCTCATTCCTTTTTTGCTGTATTACACATAACATTGTGCCTGCTATTTCTCTGGCATTACCCATCTGTGATATAAGTGCATGGGAACAAATTCCATTAACAAGCTTGCAGATTGATGAAGCTCTGACACCACAAATAATCAGATCTGCATTCCTGTTTGCTCTTTCTCCATTGCACAAAACTCAAAGATTTGATCTTTAGGGCCTACTCTGCAACCTCATTGATATTAGCAGCTTGATGTCACACCCTACATATCTGTTAGTACTATTCTGTATCAATGTCAAGCAAAACAGATAACTGATCATATCTGCCACAACTAGGCAGGAATTCATAGTATCACAAAAGACAGTATGCTGCTTTATCATCCAACTGGTAGAGTGGTTTGGGACAACTTGTCTGTTCGCTCTTGGGATGTGAAAGGAAATATGCTTGAATCATGGAATTCCTTGCCTGGCACTTACCATGCACAGAAATAGTGAACAGCTATTCACTCAAGATACCAAGCTTTGTGGCTATTGCTTAAGCATAGTAATACAGCTGTTTTTAAGAACATGTTTTTTTCTCTGTTACGCTGCTTCACAGCTGCCTCAGATACCAGTGGGAAAATCAGAAGCAGTTCTGAGGTCACAAAACACAAAACCTCAACATCTTTCCAGCAGTATGGCACTACAGCATGAGCTACTAGACAAGAACAAAGGAGCTATAGACTGAGTATAAGCTCCCAAATGATCCCATTGCATATTAGCTTCTTAAGCCAAGAATGCAAGCTCACTTTAAAAGGAGCCAATTGCACTGGAAATATAGCAGTAAACACAGAATCAACTAATGAAACAAAAGCACATCTATTAAGACATTGAGGAATCTGTCTCAGCCAAGGAGCTGCAACTTACTCAGCTGAGACATTCTACATGCTGCTTGTTTCTATTTGTTAACCAAAAAAGTGTTGGGCAGGTAGAAGTCAGTTACATATCAAGCAGAGGTGGAAAAACCTACTATTGATTAAGTGGTCGTTGAGGTTTGTGAGGAAATTAATTCTTTTAGATCCCAAATTATGTCAAAATTGAAAATACTGCTGAAGTAATAATGAGGTTTGAACAAACAGGTTTCCTGAACTGTGCAAGTACACGTGTTCAGACGCATATTCTCATCCTGTGCCTGCAAATGTAATACCAGGATAGGATACTATTCCATTATCATATATTGTACAGTCAAAGTAGAATACTCATGGACACATATACTGGGTGCATAGTGTGCAATGCTAAGATATTTTTATAATGTACGTTCTTTCAATATGGCCAAACCAAATAACCAAATAATCAGGACAACAGCATCCATACCACCATACAGCTGAAGTTATGCTTTGATCCTCTTCAGTCTCATTTTCTTCTCTGGTTAACTTTGTATCAACCACACTGTATTCCTGCTTCCCTTTTTTCTTCAGCCTTGTCTGCCTTCCTTGCTTCCTTCTCCTCAAGTTCCTTCTCTTCTCACCACTATCAAAGTATCCTATCAAATTCAGAAGTCTGTTACTCTGTTGGATGGTCTTCTATACAACAGATTTCTCTTTAATTTGTCAAACACAGTTGTAGTTGTTCCTGAAGAGAAGAAAACAAGAAATCATAGAGCACTCGCCTTCTATTTATTCCTCACATATGGTACTGTACATGAAGAAGTAAGTTTTTATCTCTAAAGTCTATTCTTTCTGTAGGGTTTCCATTTTTACCAGCAGATGCCTACCATGTGGGACTTTCATCAAGGAGTTATTCCAAGAAAAGAAGCAATGAGACAATTTTACCTTTCAGATTTACAAAAAAAAGTACTATGCAGAAGAGGACAAAGAATGAAAAGGAAAAACCCGGCCAATATATAGGAGAAAAATGGATATCTTAAAAATCTCCCAGGCCACTGTTTATTTAGAATATTTCTGCAGTTTCAGATGTTAAGACAGAGAGGAAAGCAAGTAAGGAAGCCTGCTCTCACTCCAGCTATACCATACCATCTATGGTGAGGAAAACCTGTGTATGATAGATCAGCTGGTACAGGAACAAGTTAAAAATATTAGCAATCAAAAATTATCTTAATTTGCCCTGAATTTTTTTGACTAAAAGATTTTCTTCATTAGAAACAAGCAAAAGACATATCATTTCTGCACTGTGAACCAACATCAGGAAAACTCAACAGTCAGGGTATTGGCGAAGTAAAAAGTTCCTTTATAAAGAACTCATGATACTATTTTGACTGTTGTATTTACAATCTTCTTATAATCACACCATTTTTTTTTGAAAAATCATATTGAAGAGCTGGAATGTGTTGCTTGAAGTTTGGGGGTTGTTAATCTATCTATATATTTATTTATTGGGGTATTTATTTATTTAAAGCCCTCCACTTGGCCATAGTTTTGAGGCAGCTGTTAATAACTGAGAGAAAAGAAAGGGAAAGTTGTGTTTGAGGATAATACCACCACATGCAACTGCAGCTGAATCAAGTACAGAAAGCAGATATTTAAAACCTAACTTCAGTATTTTGCAATAGACATTGTAATAAGACCAAAGATGACAGAACTCCATCCTCTCACTCTAAGCACCTGTCTCTTTTATGCAGGAAACCTCTTCTATGCATTCTGAGTGTGTGAATAGCTCCTAAGAGCTGCAGATAAATATCTCTTTGGAGCATCATCATATTTCTGAAGAGATTCTGTCTTCCATTCATAGGCGCTGCCTGTTATTCAGATTTACTCAGACCCATACTCTTAGTTCTTCCTGACACATTTTAAACAGAGCTTCATAAAAAAGTTCTTTCTTGCCCTTTTAAGGGCATTAGACATTGACCCAAAGCAGAATCTGCACTGTAATACTCACGGACAGACACGCCATGACTTTTAACCTGGAGAAATATTCGGTTGGCATAAGTTTGCCAATTATGTAAGCTGTCATATTGCTTCCACACTGTATTGGGTTTCCACGATAAGGTTTTGGTAGTGGGTGGTCTGCAGAGGTGGCCTTGTCTGTGAGAAGAGACCTGGGGCTTCCCCCCGTATCAGTCACAACAGGTTCCAAATGGCTCCAAAATGGACACCCTACTGGCCAAAGCTGAGCACATCAGTGATGCTGGTCGATCCTCTGTGATAACATATTTAAGAAAGGATAAAAGATTCTGCAGAGTTGCAGTGAGGGAGAAGAGTGAGAAAAAATGTGAGAAACAACCCTGCAGACACCAAGGTCACTGAAGGAGAGGAGGAGGTGCTCCATGTGCTGGAGCAGAGATTCCCCTGCAGCTGATGCTGCAGACCATGGTGAGGCAGGTTGTTCGCTATAGAACTGAAGGATTACATTGGAGCAGATGTCCACCCTGAAGCTCAAGGAGGACCCACACCAGAGTATGAGTACTTACCACTATATCATGCAAACATCTAAGCTAGGTAAAGATTCAAACATCAATCTTAGCATGTTCTCCCAGGCAGTGGAGTGTCTAGAGTCAGACACATGGTACAGCTATAAGGCTGAATTGCATTTTTCACAACTATGGGAATAATGACAAGAAATCTAAGGAAAAAAATATAGAACAGTAAACAGTAATGGCAGAGGAATGTGACATAACTGAGACAAAACCAGTAAGATCTCTGAATCAAGAAAGACTTTTAAAAAGTTTTAAAAGAGGTGAGATTTAAAACATAATTGCATAAATAAAGTATTTATTTTTTAAGCAGCCATAGTGATGGAAATAACTTGAGGAATGTTATCTCTCTTAGGTAGAAAGTGAGCAGAAGGAACCATATTGAAGAAACACAAGCAATTATAAACTTACTTTCACTGTGATCTTCCGTATTTAGTTAGCCTTATATGACATTTATGAGTAGACTCAGTTGCAAAGGAGGTTGAGGGGTGACCTCCTTGCTATCTACAGCTTCCTGAAGAAGGCAAGTGGAGAGGTAGGTGCTGATCTCTTCCCTGGAATCCAGAGACAGGATTTGCGGGAATGGCTCAAAGCTGCACGCTGTCAGACTGGACACTTGGAAGTATTTCGCCACCAAGAGGGTGGTCAAACCCTGGAACAGGATTCCTAAAGAAGCAGTCGATGTCCCAGACCTGTGAAGTGTTTAAGAGGCATTTGGACAATGCCAGTAACTACTCACTTCTGGCAGCTCTGAAGTGGTCAGGAAGTTGGACTGATGATCCTGTTCTGTTCCGTTCTGTCTGTTCCATTCGGTTCTGTTCTGTAAAAAACAGTATCTTGCATAAATCTGCTTTCTTTACAGTAAGAGTCCTAATTTCTCTAGTTCTTCAGAAATTGCAACTAAAATAATTCTCTCCAGTATCTGACCAGTATTCTTTTATTTCCACAAATCCTATGCACTCTCAGGGCATGAGAGTATTTTGATTTCTCCTCCTACACTCTAGCAAGCCTCACTTCTGTGCACCTTTGTGTGTGGTTTCTCTAGCCATATAAGGCTTTTGTTGCTGCTTTTTGATTCATTATTTTATTTCTTTAATTGTATTATTTCCATACTATAACATAATTTATTGTTTTCCATAGTTTTTTCAAGACCTTTCATGTCCAGATTAAAAGCTCTGCAGTCTAGTAATGGATAGAGAAAAGTTACGGAGAAGGTTAGTCAATTTGGATTGTGTACATACCCAGGTTTATGTTGGAAGTCAGCATTCATCTTCAGATCAGACAAAACATACAAGGTATTTGATTGTCATGTGCTTGTGTTTTCAGATTAATCCTTTGAATGTGGCAGAGGTTTGGATGGGAACACCAGTTCTGCTCTGCTCCTACCCCACATTAAGAGTGTTTGCAAACAGATATTATTTCACAAAAAAAAACAGTTTATCAGATTAATTTATTTCCCCTCTCCCTGAATGCTACTTTTGAACACAAAGAAGAAATAGGCATTTGGATAGCAAGGAAGCAGGAAAAGAAGGATCAGCTGCTTCTAGGCAAATTTACAACTTGAATTTTCCATGTTGCACCCATTTCACAGCCATCCTTTGAAAACATGCATGCTGATTTGTGGAGCTGTGAAAGGCTAAAATTTAAAAGAAACTGAATGCTTTAGTACAAAACAGGAGCGGGTCACTTCCTGCTATTTCTGGTCTATCTGCCTATGCCTGGAGCATGAGGGAATGAGGGAAGGGGGAAGGAGTGTCGTGGTGGAAGTGCCAAGCTGCTGAAGTTCAGAATAAATCTGTCTCCTGGCAACTCTGCACATTTGCTTTCCTTTCCCTCTACCAAGTGTTGTGGTACAGCGGAATACAAAGTCATCAACAACTTTACGTCCGCCTGCTGAAAAAAATATAACGGAATACAAGGCAAAGTAAACACACAAGTAAATCAGAAAATGGAGTCTCTCCTACCCAGACACTTTCCATCCTTCCATGTAAAAAGATGATGAAAATACTACTCCTGTTTTTTAAAACTAGAAATGCAAGGAAAAGGAGTGTCTCCATTGCTGATGCCTGAATGACTGCTGGATTGCCTGGTGTCCTAGTAATAATATTTGCTGCTGAGTGCTAAGACTAGTCCTCTGCATATACCTTGCTCTATCTGTCTCTTTCTAACTCTCTTTTTTGTGTTGGTCACTTTTAAATTTAAGTCTGATATCTTAACATACGACACCAATGATTCAGGATTAACATTCAGAACTTAATTTCATATCAGCCTCCCATTTCCCCAAGCCAGTCTGGTTCTGGGAAGAGATGGAGTATGTTTCCCTTTATCAACTTTTTACTTCTTTCACCTCAGAAAGAAGTGAAGTAACGAGGAAGGTGGTTTTAACTAACACATGATTCTTATCATAGCTCAGGTTAAGAAGGTAATATCCAGCTCAGTAGTAGTAGCCTCTGAAGATGAACTAACTCCCTCTCTTACAATTGTGGTATTGAGTTCAAATCTGCATATATGATGGACAGGCAAACCCTGCTTTTCATAGGCACTGGCCTCAACTTACAGATGGACAAGGCCTCAAATGACACAAAAACGCTCCCTAGCACACTCCATTTGTCTAAATCACTTTCTGTCCCTGATGATAAAAGAAGAAAATCCATTTTAAGAATGAACCTGCTCATAATATCCATATTTTCCCGGCAAGGATTTTTCAAGCAGGAAGTAGTCCAAATGAAAAGATTTAAAATATTCTTAAATTTCTTTCATGAGCCAGTCTATCAGCTTCTAATTTTGTAGACCTTTTGACACAATCAAAGGCAGCTTTCTCTCTTGTCTTACAGGTACTCTGTTTCAAGCTGAAGCCAGAAATAAGCCTCTAATGTGACTGAGGTGACTGATCACATTAGAAAGAGTAAAAACCAATGACAGAAAATTCACAGAGAACTAGAGGCCTGCTATGTTTTGCATGATTCACTGTTGACCAGTGAATACACTTGTAAGATGACAGCTTAGAGAGAAGGAGAAAAAAGAGTAAGTGGCAAACAGCACAATATAACTTCTCCCCATCTCTATTAACAAGAATGGCAAGAAGGGGGTACCTCCAGCTCTAAAAGTTAGCACAAATGCGGAATTTCCTTTGCTAAAAGGTTTCCTCAGTAACTTGGCAGTGTGTACTTGTTATTCCCCAAACTTTCTTTCTGCTCTGAAATCCTGTGCTACCCTCCTGTGACATTTTCTTGCATGCACTCCACTGAAGTTTGGGTCTATTGTTTCACAACAAGGGAGCTGACCCTTCAGCAGTTACTTATTTATTGAGGTCACTTGAGGTCAGTGATGTGGGTTTTATGGGGTGCTTTTTTTTTTCAGAATATGGTCAGTCTGGTCTGTTTGAATTCTTTTAATTTTGCAAAGGAGGAGGGAGGTGGTGAAGGAGTTTTGTTTTAAAATTACATACATATCAGACGCATACATCTATACCTGCATTGTATCTGTAACTGGCTATTTTCAATGCATGTCACTTTCCTGTCACAATTTTGGTTTGATATTAATGGACTCATGGTTTTTCATGAGCAAGATCTTAGTTCTTTATTTTTCACTGAGAGTTGGGGTTTTTTTGGTTTGGTTTTTTTTTTTTTTTTTTTTTTTTGTTATGCAGCAAGGAAGGGCTACTCTGCCTTACCTCTCACATTTTCTTCTTGCCTGGGTGACAGGGGATTTGTTGACATTTGCTGCATGCCCTGTTGCTATTATAAATCGGAAGCTACATTTCAAGCTTCAGCACACTCAGAGTTAAGCTGTGCTGGAAAGAGGACAATGGAAAATATAAATGGAAGAAATTTGAAGATGTGGAAAGGGAATTATTTGGAGGAGATTTTTCTTTTATTTTAAAGCATTTAAGAACAGAATGAGGGAAAAAAAATCCTTACAAAGTGTGTGTGGGGGGTTGCTTTGTTTTTAAAGCTGGATGCCTGAAGTTAAGGTTCTAACTCTGTGTTTAGTCATCAGAATTTACCTCCACTAAAGTCACTCTGAAATCTCCCCCTGAAACAATCCACAGGACAGAAAGTGTAGAATTGTAATGTGAAATATTTTCCAGAATCCTGAAAGTGTCTTTCTAAACAGTGCTTATTGTCAGGATTTTAATGAATTGAGAAATTTGGTTTAAAAAAAACCCCATTATATGAAGAGTTTCAGATTTCATTTTAAAAGCTTTTAATTTCTGTTTGTGTAATATACAAAAAAAAATGAATACCGACTATTGAAAAGATAAACAAAGAAAAGTCAGAGCAAAGTTAATTTTACAAATCAGGCCAAATAAAATATTTCAGCTGACTAAAACTCAAATAATATTTCTTTTTAAGTTTCGTTTTATAAGAAATTTCTAGAAAAAGTTTGTTCTTCTGTATTCTATTCCAAAATGGAAGGGGTGATGCTTTACATCAGGAAATTTCCCTGAAATGAAAATTTGGGTTCTCTAGAACTCCAATAGCCAGATATTCTGGTCACTTAGGAGCTCCAAGTGACTTTAAAAGGACTGTGAGTGCAAATCAGCTTATTTATCTGGACTACTTACAGTGATGTCCATCTAGTGAAAACAAGTGTAATGCAGTGAGTCAGTTTTATAAATGTGGCCACAATTCAATACCACAATCCTTAAAAACTAGACAAATAGAAAACATAAAATGATAAAGGAAGCATACAATCTGAAAACATTTTTCATTACCTATTTTAACTTGTTTTACAGTGTTCCTTCTTTTCTCTGAGATAATTTACTGTGTAATTTAAACCTGCAGATAATTTCGACCTCTTTTCCGTCGTTATTAGCTATTAATTTTTATTTAAGCTTGATCGTTTGTAAGGGGATGGGTGGGATAAATTGAAGCTTCTAATTTGGCATCCTGCTCTAATCTCCGATTCGAGAGTGCTACGGGCTGGGGTTTTACATAGTAATATACGGGCAGCAGATAGAGATTCGATACATACCCACAACTCTGCATATCAATCTCGAGAGTGGCCTGTATGTTTTGCAGCAGTAGCTGATCAAAATAGTCCCTTTTGGACTTCAAATCAGCTAATCTCCCTATGAGGGAAGCTCTTATATTTTATAGTTGGTTTGAGCTCGGGGTTGGTTTTTCGGGGGGTGAGGTGGTTAAGGGTTACTCCCGAACGGCAATCCTCCTGCCCTTAAGTTTAAAGCTATTTTCAGACTTCACCAATCGTTTCATTTTTGTAATTATCAATCGGATTTCCCCCACCCCACCCCCTTCCCAACCCGCTCTACACGGACACTAAAATTGCGATTTAGATATTTGGTCCCAGCGGCCCTGCCGGTGCTCAGCAAATGGTTCCATGTCACTCGCTGCATCACAATATCGGAGCGGCGGCGCTCGGTGGCAGCTAATCCTCTGAGCCCGTTAATAAGCTTAGGAGCACGTTCATTGAAGACTGACGCGTTAGTCACAAACAGGGAGAAAATATCTACTGGGGGAAGCTGAATTGGTTTTAATCATCTGCTAATCACCAGTAATGAGACCTACTCTGGGGAAGAAAAGAAAAACAGATAGTCAGAGGGAGGTTTTGTTCTTCACAGCGGAGTAACAGGGAATGAGAGGGCAGCTGTTATTAGGAGAGAAAAGATGGAAAGAAAGGAGGGATTTGGCCAGACCAGATGAAACTTCTTCTGTGGCGCACTGTTTTGTTAGCTGAGTGTTTCTTTCATTCAGCCTCCAAAACTTCAGATCTGTCAGCCCTTCTGAAAGCCCCGGCCCA
>NW_009923133.1:0-236 GCF_000696875.1 Nestor notabilis
GATCAGCGTGCGGGGGATCGCGGGGCTGGGGGACGTGGCCGAGGTGCGCAAGAGCTTCAACCGGCACCTCCACTTCACCCTCGTCAAGGACCGCAATGTCGCCACCCCTCGGGACTACTACTTCGCGCTGGCCCACACGGTGCGCGACCACCTGGTGGGGCGCTGGATCCGCACCCAGCAGCACTACTACGAGCGGGACCCCAAGGTGAGCCCCGGCGGGACGGGGGCATGGCGGG
>NW_009923133.1:324-14414 GCF_000696875.1 Nestor notabilis
CCATGGCCGCGTCCATCGTGCGCCTCTCCATAGCTTCTTCCCTGTGGGCATCACTGCAGCCGTACCCCTTGTGTGCACCCTGTGGTGGCTGTGTCCCCATGGGCATTGCGCGCATCTTGCCATGGCCCTCACGCACCTCATGGTGGCTGTGTCCCTGTGGGCCTTGCCTCAGTGATGTCCATCACACACATCTTGCCGTGGCAGTGTCACCATGAGCATCACCACAGCCACATTCCTCATGCAGTTTGCCATGGCTGTGTCCCCACAAGCTGCTCTGCAGCCCTGTCCCCATGAGCCTTGCTGCAGCCATGTCCCCCTCCAGGCACTTCCGTGACAAGTCACAGCCAAAGTTCCCCATGATCCCTCTTAAGCATGTTCTTGCGTGGGCCTTGCTGCTGCCAGCTCCTTGGCACGTTTCCCCACGGCCATGTCCAGCACTTGTACCACCACAGCAGTGTTCCCTGTAGGCATCGTCACCTCCACGCTGAGGGCTCTGCAGGAGTGAAGCCAGGACATGGCATGTGCTGAGACATAGACAGAGGCTGTGAGGCTGGAGGGGAGGCCCTTGCCTCATGCAGACCAGACAAGCTCTCTTAGGTCACCAAACCCCAGGGGGCTGGTGGTTCCCGGGGCACTTGGCCTGCTCCCTCCTGTCCTCCCTGCTTGTCAAGTCAGGGTGGCGATGCTGGAGGTGTTGGGGGCTGCAGGATGTTAATCACCTGCAATCCTCTTTCAATTAAGACCTGTTCAGCACTTAACTGGGGAGCCCCAGAGGGCAGGTGTGTACTAGGAAAGGCACATGCCTCCCCAGCGTGCAGGTGGCTGCCTCCTTGAGTCAGCTCTTTTCTCGGGGTTATGAATATTGCCTCCACACAAGAAATCACACTGGGGTGCTGGTACAGCTGCACAGACATGGGGAATAGCACCAGTGCATGGAGCTCTCCTTATTATCCCTGCTCGCACAAATGTGCTCTGATCTGTATTTCTGCAGTAACAGAAGAGCTTGTGTAAGTCCTGTAATGCCTAAGAGGATCTTGGAGTGGGTTTGCTTGCTGTCCTTCTCACTAGATTTATGCTAGAAACACATCTCTGCAGGAGACTGAAGGGAGCAGAGTATTTATGCTCTGAGGGCTGGAGCAGCTCTGCTCTGGAGACAGGCTGAGAGAGCTGGGCTGGTTCAGCCCAGAGAAGAGAAGGCTCCTGAAGGGGAGACCTTAGAGCAGCTTCCAGTGCCTGAAGGGGCCAACAAGAAATCTGGAGAGGGGCTTCTGACAAGGGCCTGTAGGGACAGGACAAGGGGGAATGGCTTTAACCTGACAGAGGGGAGGTTGCGATAAGACATTAGGAAGAAGATCTTCCCTGTGAGGGTGCTGAGGTGCTGGCACAGGGGGCCCAGAGAAGCTGTGGCTGCCCCATCCCTGGCAGTGTTCAAGGCCAGGTTGGACACAGGGGCTTGGAGCAACCTGCTCTAGTGGAAGGTGTCCCTGCCCATGGCAGGGGATTGGACCTGGATGAGCTTTAAGGTCCCTTCCAACCCAAACCAGTCTGTGAGTCTATGATTTATACAACTGTGCAGTGGTTTCAGTCTCTCCAGTGAGCCCCAGGGAACAGATGGACCCTTTCAGACTCCCAGCAGAGGTAGCAGAGTGCGTAATCCTGCTGCTTAGCAGGGACAGATCCCAGCTACGAAGGAGAGTTTCAAGAGGAAGCATTATTTAAAGTCAGTCTATAGCTGTGTTAAAAATTCCCATTTATTTCTAAAAATACCTGAGTGAGGGCAGGTTTCCCCAGCCTGCTCCTCATCCCACAAACAGGCTCGCATTAGCATTCACAGCACAGGCACAGCTCCTCCGAAACTTGGAAGGTCACCACGGAGCAGCCTGTCTTGCCAGGAACCCTGCCCCCCGCAGGACAGTTTATTTGTTCCACAGGGTGAAACGTGTGTAAAACCCGGAGTGGGGAGAACAGAAGGACCCATGGGACAGGGAAATCACCTTCCTGGCCCTGAGACAGCCGGTGTGCACAGGGCCCTGGGCAGACTCTGCGTCAGCTTCATCTCAGCATGGGAAAACTTCAAAAGCCCAGCCTGAGCATCACCTCAGCTGAGCTCGGCAGTGTATAAATACACCGTTCAGCATCCTAGATAATTCTTGCCCTAAGTTAATTAGGGAAACACTTAACAGGCAACAAGTTTTCTCTATAGAAGGCTGTTGGCAGGGAGACGTGCAGCCCAGGCTTGGCCAGCATCCCGCGTGAGATCCTTCTGACAAACAAACTGTGGTGCATGGTGTTCGGGAGCAGGAGACAACAGCTGCTTTGGGAAGATGTCCCGACTCTGGAAAGCACTTGGGTCTGCTCTTGATTTTGAGTGACTTTGGTGAAAGCAAAGTGTGTGCTGTGGGTAAGTGTCTTGCTTTGCCTCCCCAGCGCATTTACTACCTGTCCCTGGAGTTCTACATGGGCCGCACTCTGCAGAACACCATGGTGAACCTGGGCCTGCAGAACGCTTGTGATGAAGCCATTTACCAGGTGAGGTCTTGGGGGTGCTGGGGTTCCCCTGAAGAACCAGCCATACTTTTCCACGTGGAGGGCTGGCTATCTATATTTCTCAGGGCTTCCTCCTAAGGGTTTTGACTAAACAAAGTGAGGCATGGGCGAGGCTGAGCACCAAGACACCAAATTACAGTTCATACCTGTACACATATATGTACGTAAGGCAGTGCAGCAGTGCTGCCACACAAAAGTGAGTCACTGGGAAGGAAGAAAGGTGTGGGGGGGAATTGTTTGCTTGAATTAAAATGTCATCAGAATTCAAACTGGGAAAAACACTGCTGAGTACCATCAAACAAACCACAAATAGTGATTAGTGAGGTTTGCAGCTAACTCTCCAGCAGGACAGTGACCTTTTTGACAGAGTATGAGTTTTTGGGCTTTCTCACCCAAAAGCTTTATTTCCCCATCTCCTCTCCCCCTCTCCCCACCGCAGTGGTACATGTTACACTTCCCAGCAGAAGCTGGGCTCTGTCACTGGCTCTCAAAATGAAGTGCTACAATTGCTGATGAAACACCACTTTTCCTGCGAGGAGATGGGAAGGCATTTCCAGGGAGGCATCTGACGTGTTTCCTCTCTGAAGTATCGTGGAGGGCAGGCTGGCTTTTTCCAGGGAGGATCCATAAGTCCCTTGACAAGGCATTTTCCACATGCTGGTTTGGCCTGACATGCGGGTGGAGGCTTTCCTTGCTGCAGCCTCCAACATGTGGAGCTTATCATGGCCGGTGGCCAACTGGGATGGAAGGTCTCATATCCAGCATGGCTCTGTCACAGGGAATCCGCCTCGTTTTTTGGGACCCCATCACACTGTGCATGAGGCTTTCCCGGGTTGTTGGGGCGCAGCTCAGGGAGCAGCCATGGTGTTGGCCTGACTCCCCGCTGTCCCCCCTGGCACCGAGGTGGTATCTCTTGGCTCCTGGAGAGTGTTTGCTGCTGGCACGCTTGTCCTGCATCCGGCCTCAGCCCCTCGGGCTGGAGAACAAATGAGATGCAGCACAACAACCACTTCCAGCCACTGCCTGCAGTCAGGGAGCTGGCAGCAGGCGGGGCAGGATGTGGGAAGGCCTGGAGCATGGTGATGAATGCTGCAGTAACCAGTGGCTGTGCTCTTCCTCAAGGACGGGGCGGGTGGGAGCAGGGGGCAGTGTGTGTACCCGGACATGGCTTGGCCGTTCGCCATCCTTTCTCCAAGGGCAAGCTCAGTGGAAGGGCCTCCTGGGCTGCCAGATGAGTGTTTGTTTGAGGTCTCTAAGGAAACCTCGTCCATGGGAAAGGATTGTTTTCCAATTAACTGGGCTTCCCAGGGACCAGAGGCTGGTGAGATGTTTTGTGGGGAGGGGGAGATGCAGAGACCCCTGTGGGTTTGATTTCCCGTGTTGTGGGTTGGTTTGGGATCTGTGCCCTCCTCAGAGAGCAGCCCCAGGGCATGGGCTTTGGGTGGTGACATTTTCTGCTGTTGCTCTTTCCCCAATAGCTGGGTTTGGACTTGGAGGAGCTGGAAGAAATTGAAGAAGATGCTGGGCTGGGAAATGGAGGCCTGGGCCGCCTGGCAGGTAAGCTGGGGAGAAGGGAGCCACTTCCTCACACAGATGTTGGTGTGACTGGAGACACCACAGCAGCACAGTGTGCAGACCTCAGCCCACATCAGCAGCATGCTACCCTTCTGCTGCTCCTGGCTGGCAAGAAATGAGCCCCCTCCCCAGGGACGGCATCCAGGAGGTGTAGTTGAGTAGTCTGGAGCACAGCAGACAGGGCTGTGGCTGGAAGAGGCTGTCTGGAGCCTTTCTCCTCACCTCCCTGTGAAATCTCTCACTTCTCACAGGCACCCAAGCAGCTCTCATGTGGGCAGATTGTTGGCTGCTATTTCTGTCTGCCTGTCCCACAGTACTGCTGGAGACAGGAGCTCCCCAGTGCAGGAGGCATTGCTGGGGCTGATCTTTAGCAGAGCTGCTGCAGTTTGAGGGCTGGAAGGGTTTGCTTTGAAAGCAATCATAGTGCAGTAGCTGGTAGAGCAGCAAGTTGGGGTCAGCAGCTCTGCTTTACTGGGCAGGCAGGCCCAGGTCAAGCTGTGGGCACCTCAGGCAAGTCTAGAAGAGCTCTCACTGTGGCAAGGCTGAATTTGGGGGTTCAGTGGCCTGTGCTTGTCACCAACAACTTTGGGGTGTTCCTGGTGGCTCAGCAGGTCTGTCCCCTCTGCGTGCAGATTTTCTTTGAGTAATAGATGTTTCCAGTGGCACTGGTTGTGGCAGCTCCTTACTTCCATGTGCAGCAAGCTGTGGCAGGGATGGCAAGAGAGGGGTGAGGTTCCTTGCAGCATGACCATGCTCTGGTCTTCCAGCTTGTTTCCTGGACTCCATGGCCACGCTGGGGCTGGCGGCATACGGATATGGCATCCGCTACGAGTTCGGTATCTTCAACCAGAAGATTGTCGACGGCTGGCAGGTACATTGACAAGCTCAAGTTGTAGAATCACAGACTGGTTTGGGTTGGAAGGGACCTTAAAGCTCCTCCAGTTCCAACCCCCTGCCATGGGCAGGGACACCTTCCACTAGAGCAGGTTGCTCCAAGCCCCTGTGTCCAACCTGGCCTTGAACACTGCCAGGGATGGGGCAGCCACAGCTTCTCTGGGCACCCTGTGCCAGGGCCTCAGCACCCTCACAGGGAAGAACTTCTTCCTAATGTCTCATCTCAATCTCCCCTCTGTCAGGTCAAAGCCATTCCCCCTTGTCGTGTCCCTACAGGCCCGGAGCAAAAGCCCTGTCTCCAGGTTTCTTATGGGCCCCTTTATTCACTGGAAGCTGCTCTGAGGTCTCCCCTTAAGGAGCCTTCTCTTCTCTGGGCTGAACCAGCCCAGCTCTCTCAGCCTGTCTCCAGAGCAGAGCTGCTCCAGCCCTCAGGGCATCTCCGTGACCTCCTCTGGACTTACTTGAGCAGGTCACCCTTTCTCCTTCTGTTTCACACTGGTGGCCACCTCTGCCTGTGGACAAGGTCTCACTACACAGATAACATGGCGGTGCCTTGACCTGTTCATGAACTGGATGCTTGAGCCCAAAACCTGGTGCCAGATGTGCTGTCACTTCCTACCACTTGTGCTGACCCTTGGGCTCTGACTGCCTGAACAAAGAGGAGTGCTGAGGGTGGTGGGGTGCCCACGTGGCAGGCACGCACCCGGGGACATGTGCGAGCTTATCATCAAATCAGAATCAAACAGATTGGAAAAGACCTTTAAGATCATCAAGTCCAACTGTTAAGTTGGACTTAAGTCTTAACTGTTCCTCGTGAAGTTGCCTGGTGGAGGGTGAATTTGAACACAGTGGGACACATGCAAGTGCTTGGAGTGCTGCTGCTTCTGTGAATTCCCTGGGAGATGCAGCAAGGGCTTAAACAGGGACTCTCCTGTAGTGTTAATGATCATAATATTTGCAAGTGAAAATAGGCTAAAAAATCCAGCCCCAGCTGGCAGTTTTCTCTAGCATATATCTGGAAATGGCTTCCATTAGGAGACTTGCCTTGCTTCTGAGCATAAAGGACCTTTTCTCCCTTTAAAATAGTTCTCCATAAGTCAGGGAGGGTTAGAGGTTTGAGAGTTGTTTTTCCCTTCTTCCCCACAGAGAAGCTGTAATGCGAGGCCCTATAAATGGTGAACACCGGGAACAAAACGTCCCTGTAATTGGCTTGATGTTACTTAAAAAAGAACAGGGGTGGTGGCGATGCTGGGCTGTGGCTCAGACCTGCCCCCCTGCCTGCACAGCAATGCCTGCGGGCACAAAGCATCTCTCCTCAGCCCCTCTGAGTTCTGGTGTACATCAGCCCTGGTGGCTCAGCTGCATTCCTTTCACTCCCATTGCTGCTGTTCTGTGCAGAGAGGAGAAATCCTCTCTGGCAGAGGGCAGAGCAAGACCTGGGTTACAGAGGGTGGCTTGTGGCCAGGAACAGCACAGATTGCCTTCTAGGGAACCACATCCCACATCTGCTATCAAAGTAGATGTAAAGAACTCAAGACAGACTGAGTGCAGCAGTCTGTGTTTGCAGCAGTTTGGGTGGTTTAAACCTGTACAGCCTGTAAAAGCTGGTATATTTATACCAGCTGCGGTGTAGTCATCCGTGTTTTGAAAAGCCCAGCTGTCCTCTAGAGGCCTCTGCACATCCATTTTTGAAGTCGGCTTACTAAAGCCTTGCTTCTGAACTTGCCTCTCTTTGGAGAGCCTTTTCTAGTCTTCACTTGAAGCTGGGAGCCATCACTCAGACTCTGTTTGCCCCTTGCAGGTGGAGGAGGCTGATGACTGGCTGCGCTATGGCAACCCCTGGGAGAAGGCACGCCCAGAGTACATGCTCCCTGTGCACTTCTATGGCCGAGTGGATCACACCCCCGAGGGTGTGAAGTGGGTCGACACCCAGGTACCAACATCTCCTGCAGTGCTGGGCTGGGGGAGGATGCAACAGGGTGGTGTGTGGAGGGGCACAGTCTGTCCCCGGGCTGCTGCGTGATCAGACTTTGCTTCTCATCCAGCCGAGCAGAAACCTCTCCTTGCTGAAGGTGACTTGTCAACATGTGGTTCTGGTGTTGTGGCTGTGAGTGGAGATCCATCTTGTGGGGTATTCATGAAGCAATCCTGTTGGTGTTTAACTCCCATGATCAGACCAGCCTGTTGGGCAGTGTGCTGTAAGGGGAGGCTGGAAGCATGGTTTCAAGTCTGCCTAGAGGCCTTGGTTTGTGGTATTGTGGACAGCAAATGCTTCCTCAGCCTCCCACAGCTGGGGAGGTAATGCTGTGCTTCAGGAGCATGTGCCTGCTCAGAGCACAGGCTGCTGTGTCCCAAGTGCATTCCAGTCTTACAGCTGAGAAAGCAAGCTTTAGGGAGGCACAGATTTAGTAAAAGGATGGAAAATGTTTCAGCCTCTCCTGTCTAAGCACCGCCCAGGATGGAGGAAGGATGATGAATTTCTCTGGGATTCAGGGACATGTCCAAGTCTTGTTCCCATGATGTTCAGGGGTCTTTCAGCCTCATGAAATAACTCTGCCTATCCAAGGAGCACACAGTCATAAGGGCAAGCCATTCTATTCAGCATCAGGAGCTGAAGCTCAGTTGCAGAGTTGCTTGGGCCTGCTCAGAGGGGGAACAAACCAGATCCTTTTCCAGGCACCCTGGTTGTCAAGTGCTGTGCAGTGACCTAGCCCATTCCCAGGACACACAGAGTGCAGGGGTTCAACACCACAGCCCTGTGAGCAGGATGGAGACACTGTGCCAGAGCAGACATCACTAGGGGACTGAGTCCACTGCCTTTCAGTGTGCTCATCTTCTGACCCCAGCAGTAGTCTAGGGTTTCAGGGATCCCAAACAGTGCAGTGGAAACACTGCTTCCTACAGGCAGGTGAATTTTCAGATAATGCCATTAAGGGAACAAGTTGGAGAGGCTCAAAAAGCCAAAGATGCGGTCTCCCAGTATAGCATCACTCAGCTCATGTGATGTGCCCCAGTACCATGGCTCAGGCAGGGTGGGCTTGCTGCCTGTTTCCATGTTGGGAGCTGGTGATGGCAGCTCTGAGAGCCTGAACTCTTGCTGCTTCTCCCTAGAGAGGAGGTGTTGCTAATGCCAGCACAAGGAGACTGTTGGGGGCCAGCATGCTGATCTGCCTGGGTTTTCCCTGCCCTGCAAGCACAGCTCCTTCAGTTCTCTGCTGCCTTTCCCATCTTTCCTTGCAGACAGCCCCTGGCTGTGGGCTGTCATGCCAATACACACTGACTTGCTAAGGAGGGTGCTAGCTCCTTTTGCCAGTGTCGGAGTGCTGGCCCAGGCTTCCTGCTGCAGCATCAGGGCCTTGCTCTGCAAGCACCATTCAGCTCTTCTGGCATAAGCCCTCAGCCTCTGCATTCCAGGCCAGGGTGCCTTGCCTTGCTGCTCATCAGGGCTGGAGACATGGAGATGTTGGCACAGCAATGGGCTGGAGCACACAAAATTGGCAGCACACCCATGCCCTGGCTGGCTAGTGTGACTGAGCTGGGAACACCAGTATTACTTCCTGTGTGCAGCACCCTGATGCTTAAGCATGATCCATAGACAGCAGTAGGAGTTTTGTGCTCATGTGCAGTTTGGGTGCTGGAGATCTCAGTGAATTTACCCAGACAGGTTCAACAAGCCTTGATGAATATTGGATGAACTGCTCTGGGAATGGTGCTGGATCAGGGTTTGGTCCTGGCAGGCTGCAGAAGGCTAACAGGCAAGATTCAGGCTGTGGCATTTATCCCAGATGGAAACTCGAAGGTCGCAGCTGCCCTGGCCCTACCCCAGCACAGATAGAATTGCAGTGGCCAGCTAAGGGTGCTTGCAGTGCTCTGGTGAATAACAGGAACGCCTGTTGGTGTAAGAATGTCAGCAGGTTTCTTGCAACTCTCTTTCACATTTAATTGATGGGGTTTTAAATCCAGTTTGTCGGCAAAGCTCCAAACAGCTCTGCTGCTCCTGTTAACACTTTGCCAGTGGGTGCTGGAAGTGCCCATGGTAGCAGGGAAGTCTGTGGAGCTCAGTTCTAGTGAGGTGAGATTCTTACAACAGCCAGGAGTTGTCTGTGTCCTCTGGATTCTTCCTGCAGAGGTTTCAGCCACTTTCCCACCTCCTCTGAGGCCAGAGTGCTGCTCATCAGAGGGAATGCTGTTCTTTTGCAGGTTGTCCTTGCTATGCCCTACGACACGCCAGTGCCAGGGTATAAGAACAACACTGTGAACACCATGAGGCTGTGGTCTGCAAAAGCACCCAATGACTTCAATCTCCAAGAGTGTAAGTGCTGCCCCTCCACTGCCTCTTTCCTGCCCAGGCTGGGACATGGTTGTTCCTGTGTGCGCAGCACCTGGCACAGCACTCTCCATCTGGCCTGCTTTATCCATACCCCCTGCCCAGTTCCAAAACACAGCACTGTGTGTGCATCCACGGGTGGCACTATTTCCTGAGCCCTGCCGGGAGAACTTGTGTGAGACAAGTGGTGATGGCTCTTGAGTCCTCATAATGTCTCCTCAGTTCTTGAAACTGCGAGCTGGGTTTCACATGAGCCTTTTGTACCTTTAGGAGCCGAGTGTGATTGTGATCTCTCTGCTGCTTTGTTTGGCCCCATTTCTCCTTAGTCCTTAGGCAATATGGCTGGTCACTTGCTTCTGGTTTTGCCTTCTCTGGCTGCTGTCTGTCTTCAGTGTCTGTCCTTCCTCATATGTATGTCTTGAGAAACTGTATGGGGATGTGCCTTTCTCTTATCCCACTGTCTCCTGGCTCTCTGGTGCCTTTCACACATACACATTTCCATTCAGATTTCATTAATCCCAGCCTCAATGTTCCTGTTACAAATCTCTCTACAAGAGAAAGAGGGAGAAGCCCAGTGTCGGGGACCTGTCTGAATCTCTACAGCTGCCTCAGTGCTGTGTGTATTTCTTTTTTGCTGCAGTTAACGTGGGTGACTACATTGAGGCGGTGCTGGACAGAAACCTGGCAGAGAACATATCCAGAGTCCTGTACCCAAATGACAATGTGAGTGCCTCTCTTGCCTCTATCCCTCCCTGTAGTGGTATTGCCTTGCGTGCAAGCACTCGAGGGTCATGGCCACCTGAAGGTTATTGGCCCCGTAATTCCTGGTTAGCAGGTGCAGCTCTGCAGGTTCCAGAGGGTCTCTGCTGACTGATGGCAGCTGAGAGGCTGGCCCGTATTGTAGAGCTGCTGTGTTCCCTGCTGCAAGGAGGCGAAGACGTGTTACTCCTTCAAATTCAAGGCAGTTGCCAATTTACACGGCTAACCCTTTACAAAAGTCAGTTGTCATTTCAGAGACTGCCATGAGGGGGAACTCGTTTCCATCTCCATTCAGGGTGGATTTCTCACTGCGGAGACTGTCCCAGGCCATGCACTCACTGGGCACTGTATCCAAAAGGGAAGAGCCCTCGCTATCAAGTCATGGATTAACATCTGTGCTGAAAAAGCTTATCTCCTGCACTCTGGTTCCTGCTGGTCTTTTCAAATAGACATGTGCATGGGAGGCAGTTGGTGTGTCCAGAGACACTGACTCCTGGCTGTTGCAGCAAGTCCAAAATTCCTGGTCCAAAACCCCTGCAAAGGGTCTTGCAGTGAGGGAGGGACCTGCACTTGGTCTGTAGGAGTACCATGGATGTGGCAGATTCTGTTGCTCTCTGGAGGCAGTTGTTCGGGATGCTGAGTCCCTTGTCTGTTCCTACAGCTGCTGCCCCATCAGAGTCATTGAGAAACATCCAGACTTGTCCTGATGGGTGCTGGGCCTAAGGGGCCTGTTGGGTAGCCCACCAGAGTGGACAGGAGCATCTCCAGGGGCTTGGCTGCCAGCTCGGGTGGCAGCTGCAGCACTGATGCCTCTGGTCCCTCCACTTGCAGTTCTTTGAAGGCAAGGAGCTGCGGCTGAAACAGGAGTACTTTGTGGTGGCTGCCACCCTCCAGGACATCATCCGGCGCTTTAAGTCCTCCAAATTTGGCTGCAGAGATCCTGTGAGAACATGCTTTGAAACCTTTCCAGACAAGGTGAGTTTGTGGCAGAGAGGGTCCAGGGGCGTTTCAGTCAGACCTGCCTGTCATCAGGGAAAGCGGGATGCTCAGGACCAAGTTGGGGCATGTATACAAAACCCCTGGCAATTTGGGTTGGAAAACAAGTGATTTAGAGCAGCAGTTGAGTAGCTCTGTCCCAGGAGCAGCATCTGTTTCTGGTGTGTGTGCCATGAGAAGAGACTGGGGCTGACCCTCACCACAACCCCACACGTGCAGGAAGGACACTGTCAAAGTCCTGTCGTTGCCAGATCTCAGCCCAGCAAGTCTTGTGTTGCAGGTGGCTATTCAGCTAAATGACACCCACCCTGCCCTGTCCATCCCAGAGCTCATGCGGATCCTGGTGGATGTGGAGAAAGTGGACTGGGACAAGGTAAGCAGAGTACATGTTGAACCATACAGGAGAAAGCTGCTGCCTGTCCTCACGTGGGGTTTCCTTTCCTCTCTTTGCCTGGGCACGTGTGTGTTAACCTGCTGTCTGTACCACAGGCCTGGGAGATCACAAAGCGGACCTGTGCCTACACCAACCACACGGTGCTGCCCGAAGCCCTGGAGCGCTGGCCAGTCTCCATGTTTGAGAAGTTGCTCCCACGTCACCTGGAGATCATCTACGCCCTCAACCAAATGCATCTGGACGTAAGGGGCTGGTCTGGTCACAAGCTGTGGGAGCTCTGGGGGGGTTGGTCTGGCTGCATTTAGGATGGGAATTCCTATGGCTGCATCACTAATGTCCCTCTCTTTCCGCACGCAGCGGGTGGCAGCTCTCTACCCAGGGGACATTGACCGTCTCCGGAGGATGTCGGTGATTGAAGAAGGAGACTGCAAGCGTATTAACATGGCACACCTCTGTGTGATCGGCTCCCATGCAGTCAACGGCGTGGCCCGTATCCACTCGGACATTGTCAAGAACTCAGTGTGAGTTGGGGGACACCCAAGGTTGGGATGCAGCCTGTTCACTCACTGGGCTCTGCCCACAAGCCTGGGTCAAGGTCAGCTTTGGTTGCCCTGCTGGACATAGCATGCTGGGGACAGTCTCTTGTTTAACTCCGGAGCTGGTGGAACTCTCAGCTTTACAGCTGAGGAAGGGGGTGAGAGGCAGCACAGAGCTCACGTGTGTTACAGGGAGATCCACATGGACTGCCCTGAGTCAGGAGCACGTGCAGTGGGGGCCCAGCTGGAGCTTTGGGTGGTGGCGGGTGGCTCAGAGCTTGCTGCTCTTCCAGGTTCAAGGATTTCTATGAGCTGGAGCCGGAGAAGTTTCAGAACAAGACAAACGGGATCACGCCGAGGCGCTGGCTCCTGCTGTGCAACCCGGGACTGGCTGATGTTATTGCTGAGGTGAGTTGCAGGCAGCTGGAGAGCGATCCATTTGCTTCTGGTCACCTCTTCATGTGTCTGATCGGACCTGAGGCTGGGGCCTGGGAAGTGTGAGTGAGGACAGCATGGGAGGAGCATGCCTTTTGCATGTGTAGGTGTGAGACTGGCTGAGTGTTGAAGTTGGTGATGAAGAGTTGGCCAAAAATGTTGCTGAGATTTGGATCTGGTTCCCTGTCCTTGCAGTGACAACGCACAATCTGTCAGTGTGTGAAATGGGGTGTCTGCAAAAGCATGCAGCTTCACAGACACAAAAGAGCTCCCTTGGAGCTCCAGCCCTGGCCCTGTCTCCTCTGTTTAGCAGGCCCTTTAGCACAGGTTTGTGCTCTGCACTGTGACATGCCATAGCTGAATAATGTCCTGCAATTAAATGTATCTTCATCTCCTGCTCATCAGTTCCTCCAGTTGCCAGGAGGCCCTGGTGCACATCTTCCATCTAAAGCTCCTTGAGAGAGGGACTTGTTTGGGTTTTTCCAAGTGCCCCATTTCCCCTGTACCTTTGGGCTCCCTGATGGCACAGAGAAGTAACCTGACCCTAAGAAACTGCACCCCTTTTCCTGGCCAGAGTGCCTCTTCCAGTTCCCAATGGGAGTGTGGCATCTCTGTTGGGGAAGCAGAGTTGTGGCTGGGGTGAGGTGTCTCAAGAGTGGGACCGCATCACCCTCTTGGTTTGTTCTTTCAGAAAATTGGGGAAGACTTTATCACAGATCTGAGCCAGCTGAAGAAGCTACTGGATTTCATCAACAACGAGACTTTCATCAGGGATGTGGCAAAAGTCAAGCAGGTAACACGCACTGGTAGTGGGTGGGGGGAAGAAAGACACCATGCTTCCAGGAACATCCCAGCAACAAATGCTCGCTTCTGACTCAAGGCCTCAGAACCCACGCCTGTTCCTTCTGAAATTTTCCTGCCAGGAGAACAAGCTCAAGTTTGCTGCCTACTTGGAGGAGCAGTACAAGGTCAAGATCAACCCTTCGTCCATGTTCGACGTTCAGGTCAAGCGAATCCATGAGTACAAGCGGCAGCTGCTGAACTGCCTGCATGCCATCACCCTTTACAACCGTAAGTCCTGCCTGGGCTGGTAGGCAAGGGGTGTCCCTCAGAGCTTCACTGCAAGGGCTCCCACGTAGAAGTATGGCAGCTGGGCTGGCCAAGGGACTTCTGGGGAGGCAGGGGTCTGGAACTAGGTAAGATTTAAGGTCCCTTCTGACCCAGATTCTATGACTTCGTGGCTCATTTTTGCCTACCACAGCCCTGGCAGATGTCTTCATTGGGCTTCAGAGTCCTGCAGATCAGTTGGGCCCATGTGACATGGGCTGGGATTCCAGCCCACCTCTGATGCACACAGTAATTTCTGCCCACTTTACCTTCACTCTGGTTGTTATGTCTTGTTCTTTCAGGCATCAGAAGCGATCCATCCAAATCCTTTGTGCCCAGGACTATTATGATCGGAGGAAAGGTAACTTGCATTCCAGCCTCGGTGCATTCATGGCTCAGTGGGGATGTGGGATGTGTCTCCTTTCTGTGGCTTGGCCAGGCCCACTGTAGGTTAGTCAGCATGGCTGCTGGTGGGCTCTTCAGGGAACGCCTTTATGGACTAATGGGACTGAACAAAGCC
>NW_009923133.1:14426-30023 GCF_000696875.1 Nestor notabilis
CTTCTCCTCTCAGTAGGGTGTTTTTGCTGATCCATGTGAACAGCAGAGGTGAGGACCTGCACTGGCACCTCCCATACTCTCCCTTCCTTAAACGCCTTCACCATTTCTGGGCTGCTCTTCTTCAGGCAGCCCCTGGCTACCACATGGCCAAGATGATCATCAAACTCATCACATCCGTCGGCGAGGTCATCAACAATGATCCCTATGTGGGGGACAAGCTAAAGGTCATCTTCCTGGAGAACTACCGGGTATCCTTGGCCGAGAAGGGTACGTGTGGTCTTGTGTAAGCACACGTCAGGAGCTGGGTATGTCCCAGCTGGACCCAGAAGCAGCCCAAAGAGGCTGTCATTGCAAGTCACCTGGTGCTCCCTTAGGAGAGGCCTTAGGACAGGGCAGGGTTGTTCTGCTGCCCTGGGCCCAGGCCGTGGGGAGCTGTGGCCACCAAGGATTAACTAACTCCTACCTCTCTTGCACCCAACAGTGATCCCGGCAGCAGATCTCTCCCAGCAGATCTCCACAGCTGGCACAGAGGCCTCGGGTACTGGCAACATGAAGTTCATGGTGAACGGGGCCCTCACTATTGGTACTATGGATGGGGCCAACGTGGAGATGGCCGAGGAGGCAGGCGAAGACAACCTCTTCATCTTTGGCATGCGAGTGGAGGATGTGGAGGCTCTGGATCGGAAAGGGTTGGTGCTGAGTGTCCAGTGCATACTAGGGCCCATAAGATGGGGATACAGGTCCCATCCATGATCTCAGGGCAGGGGGGGACGACACTCTTCTCCTTGGGCAGCTCTGGAGCAGGCTAAAAACAGGGGGCTAGAGGCAGCCTCTGTCTCGCCCATCAAGGATGCAGCCCCAGGGGTGAGCATCAGTCCCTACAGCCCATCTCTGCTGGGCGCAGGTACAACGCACAGGAATACTACGAGCGGCTGCCAGAGCTGCGCCAGGCTGTGGACCAGATCAGGAGTGGGTTTTTCTCGCCTCGAGATCCCAGTTGCTTCAAGGATGTTGTGAACATGCTCATGTACCATGACAGGTGAGTGCTTGGGTGGGCTGCTCCTCCCCCCATGTCTCCCTGCACCTGCAGGAAGATGTCTGTGGTGCCCTGTCTTGCCAGGCTGGGACCCTAAAGCCAGCAAAACCTTGCCTTATCCTGCTTTGGGTTCCAGGTTCAAGGTGTTTGCTGACTACGAGGCCTACATTAAATGCCAAGGCCAAGTGGACAAGCTGTTCATGGTAAGAGCTGCCCACCACTGAGGTGGGACAGGGTCTGTGGTCTTGGCAATGCAGTGGGGAGACTGGGGAGGGACGGGGATGAGTGAGCTCCTGTGGAGCCCTTCTTCCAGACACAACATCATGGGCATGGCTGAGGCAGGTTCTGCTGCTCTAGCAGCCCCACACCACAGTGTTTAAACAAGCCACATGTGTGTGCCCAAAGCTGTGCAAGGCCAAGAGCTGGGATAGAGCCAGGGACAGGAGCAAGTTCTGACATTGCCTCTCCTCTTGCCAGGACCCCCGGGAGTGGACTAAGAAAGTCATCAGGAACATTGCATGCTCGGGCAAGTTCTCCAGTGACAGGACCATCACGGAGTACGCCCGGGAGATCTGGGGGGTGGAGCCGTCTGCCACAAAGATCCCCCCACCCAACCTCCCAAAGGATTGATGCAGGGGGCAGGAGGGAGAGACGGGCTCCCAGCCCAGGCGGCCTCACCTGTACTTCACTGCCCGTCCAACGGGCTCAGCTCTGCAGGGATGAGGCCTTTTGCTCAGGGGGTAGAAGGATGCTCTGAGGAGCCCTGTCTGAGGAACGGGAGCTGGGGGAGAGGAGAAGGGACCCTGTGTCTGCACCCATGTATCCAGCCTGCATGTGCTGCATAGTGCTTCTAGCGAGATGACCACGGATCAGTCTTCCACAGCTTAACAAGGGCTTTCCATCTCAATCCTCCCCTTTCCCTCCGCACGCAGCCTCGCCTGGCCTCCTCGGCCCTGCCCAGAGGCAGGTTTACTGAACACACTGTGCGTCTTGCGCCCTCCAGTGGGTCTGTCAGCCCCAATGCTAAAGGGGGCCTCTCTGGTCACCCCCTTCCCCAATAACATTTAGAGACAATGGGGCTGGCCCCAGTGCAGGTGTCAGTGCCACAGGAAGAGACATCTCGGGGAGCAGTGACTTCCTCAACCCAGAGCTTGCCATAACCTCCTCCACACCTCTTTGTTAACCAAAAGCCCAGTAACGAAGCCACTCCAATGTAACGAAGCACCTGCCAATGCCAGTGGGATGGGCCCAGGCATGCTCCTGGCTCTGCAGGCACTGCTGTATGCTGAGTGCTGGCTAGGGGTGGATGTCTATCACTTCTCTTCATCCCTCCATAGCTGGGTCATGCTGCGCCACGTGTCCTCCCAGTGCTGGGGCCAGTTTAACACCAGTAGAGCTGTGTAGTGCACCAGTACTCCCTGTGTGACACAACTCATTAAACCGACCACAACACTTGCTGGTCTGACTCCACCTGACTTGTGACTGCTCCACACCTGGGTTCAGGCCACAGTGGCCTTCCCCTGATGTGGCTTCATGGGATGGGGTCATGGCAAGTGGCACCATCATGCCCACAGCAAAAGGTCAGTCTTGCCAGTGCATGGGGAGGGAGCTAGTAGCAGAGGCTGCACCCAGCTATAGGCACAGAGCTGTTACCTGCACCCTGGTGCATTGACTGGATGGAGTGGGGCAGAGGCTTGCCCTGCAAATGGCACACCAGGCTCCTGTGCTACGAATCCCTCTGGCAACTCCCATTTCTCTCATCCCCAGAGAAGCAGAGCTTGGGTTGCAGGCACAAAGCCACTGGGCTCCAGGTGAGCCCGTCACTGGCAGCATGAGCCCCTCACTGGCAGCAGCCACCAGGACCTGTCCAGCCCCAGCTCCAAGCTCCACTCCCTTGCATTACTGCAGCCCTGCCATGCACCCAGCCAACCTGCCCCAAACCTGCCAGGGAAAAGGGGCACAGCTGCAGTGGTCAGCAGTCAATGCCTTTATTAAAACTACACCACTTGTAGATAAACATTTCAGTGTAAATTTCCAAGCATCTCACTGTCCTGCTGGGAATGGTGGTGTGGCATCCCCACCACCAGCAGTTGAGCACACTGGACCCTCAGCTCCATCACACGAGAGGAAGGCAGACAGGCTCTGCCCCGAGCCAGCTGCCAGCAGCAGCACGAGCTGGAATGTGCACGGCACTGTCCAGAGCCAAGTCAGTGTTTCCCTCCTGTCAGTGCAATAAATACAAGTGCGTCAAACGTGATCCAAGTGGCAGTTAGCTTTTGAGTATCATGGGTCAGGAACCTCAGGGACAACCACGCTATGGCAGAAGAATCTCAGTACAAGAACGAGCTACTGTCTGCTTTGCAACTACTGTAAGCCTGCAGGTAGAACCTGGATGCATGCTGGGCAGTTTATACTACAGTGATACATCCCTGAGCAGACCCTTCAAGGCAGCACAGTTCACTGAGCATGACTAAACCTACAGCACCTGGCATTGTCTATATGGACTGATCAGTGGCATCAACCAGGCCCTGTTCTAGCCCCAGGAAGGTGAAGGACACCTTCTCTCTCTGTGGGAGAGGCTAATTTCCACTTCTGCCTCCTGGACAGTATGCTCTGACCATGGCCATGAGATGGGCTAAGAAGTGCTATTGAAAGTGCCTGGGATGCCCAGAGCACAGGAGAGAGGTGGAGGGAGAGAAGGGGAAGGACACTCAGACTTATTTTTGCATCAAGAGCTACGTACCACTGCCTGCTTTGAAGCACAGCAGAACAGTGCAGCCACCAGGAACAGGAATACCTGACCTTCAGTTAGTTAAAAGGCAGCTGAGGAAAAAAGCCTACCCTTCTCACACAGAGGAAGCACATGTCTGCCCGGGTGCGTACAGGGAGAACAGAACACATCCATTCCTGGGGAGATCAAGCAAAAAAGTTATCTCACCCTTTCCAGCTTAAACTTCCAAGTTTGCAATTTATCCACAGAAGTTGCTTCAGTCCTAAGAAGAAGTGCATGTGAGGAAGGAGAACTCCACAGACCATAGCAGGGATGGGAGCAGAAATGGTGTTCAGAAGGAAAAGGGTATAGAAGGTAAAAGGGCACTAACCTTTTCCATTAAATAAACGTCTGAAAAGGAATAACAAAAAAACCCATCTTTCCTTCCATTTCCAAACGTGTGCAAGGAGCTCAACACTTGCAACACCTTGTGACTGAGGAGCTAAATAAAAACCTCTCTCAGCACCTGGACCTTCTGAGTTTGTAATTCCAGCCACGTGGCAAAAAGGAAAGGCAAAACATGTATTTCCTAGAAAGAAAACACCTCAAACTCAAGCAAGACAACTGCAGTCTGGAGGCACGGTAAAAGCCATTCACCTACAAATGAGTCTCTACATGATTCAAACCAGCAGCAGTGTTTAAAGGTGAAACACCCTGGGTCATGACACACAGGTCTGAGGAATGTCTGTCCACAGCAGTACCATGCTGCACTGGCCAGGCTTCCTTGTGCTTCTGTTCTTCATGGTTTGATACTGGCTGGTATCACCCCTCCACATCCACATCAGAAAACAAACCAACAACTTCTTTCTCCTTCCATGATGCCAGGGGCTGGAGTTGCCAAGGATACACAGCAGGACTGGAGTTGGAATCCCTGAGCTCCTCTAGCGCCAGGGATGGAAGAATGGCAGACTGACCCACGGGGAGGGGGAGGAAAAGGAGGGAGAAGAAGGGAAGAAAGGAAAAATCTCTGTGCTGCCAAGCAGCTGGTCTTCAGTGATGATGCTCTTGTTCAGATTTTCCCAGGAATTCCCTAGGAAAGGAAACGACACAGCAGTGACACTCAGCTCTCCTACACTCTGGTGCAAGCTGCAGCCTGCAGGTCTTCCCATTTCCCTGGCAAACAGGGCTGAAGCAGTTGCAGCTACAGGAAAGAACCCTGAGCAGTGCTCCCCTATGCTCCCACCGCAAGAGTCAAGCAGGAGTAGCTGCTCAAGATAACTCCTCCAGAGCATCCTGCTCTGTGCCTCCCCTTCCCAAATCCTGCTTCGCAGGAGAGCTTTGTGCTAAGCCAGCCCCTCTGAAGACCATAGCGTCTCCAGTTGCCCAATACAAGTGCCTGTTGCCCATCTCTCTTGCTGCTTGGTGTGTGTCCCAGTGTGCCCCAAAGCCCCCCCAGGAGGAGGAGTCCCTGTTTAGCTGGGCTGTTACCGCAGTATTCGAGGTAGCTCTGGACTCCGGTAGATGTACTTGTGCCGGTAGCCGAGGTCTGTGTGGAACGGCACAAACTGCACCTTGTAGTCTCGGAAACTCCGCGACGTTGCAGCGATGTTGTAAAGCTGAGACCAAGGGGAGGCAGGTGAGGGACACTTGTCACCCAACCCAGCTACCCCATCAAACCAGCACCCCTCTCAGGGTGGGTTATGGGCCCTGCCTGCACCCACTTTGCTCTAGCACCATCTATGCTCCAGTACCATTTCACTACTGATCTGCCACTTCCAACACCACAGAATTTCCAATCCCTTCCAACTATGCATTTCTACATATTCCTATTGCTGTCTTTTTCCCTAGCTGGGATGTTCCATCCACACCAGCTCCTCCTACCAGATCAGTTTGCCAAGTCAGCATATGTGTACCTTCTTTCCCAGATGAAATGGTACCACGGGGTCATCCTCAGCATGAAGGATGAGCAAGGAGCAGGAGATGTATTTCACACTGTTAAGAGAGACACCAATGTCACAAAGGCTCAGAGCAATCCCATCATTCTCCAAGACCAACACACTTAGATTTTCAAGGAAACTGCAATGACAAACATGTCCTGTGGGTCATTACCTGCAGCTCAGATCCTGAAAGCACTATTATCTGGGCACCATTCATTTGATCTATAGAAAATCTTACTAGTGGAAGACATCCTTGTAAAAGCTATTTACTGTACAAAGCAGAGCAGAGTGGCTCACCCCACTGCAAAGCAGCATCCCCCGAGCTTCAGTTTGGTTTCAGTACTGGAAGCAAACTCAGAAGTGCTCAGGCTTTTGAATAAAATGCCCAGTGAAGAGAGACAATGTTATTACACACAGAGGGACTTATACAAATACACAGCAATGTCCCCAAATCTTCAATGTCTCAATGTAACATACACTTGAAAAGCATGAATCACATGGCCCAAATCAGCATACCCCGAGTACTCTCCATTGCATCTGTCCTTATTAAGAACAATTAAAAAGGAAAGAGCTCTACAGTGCAAAAATGTGTTGCACTCAGGGCTGCAAGAGGAACTGAAAACCCTTCAGCAAGTATAATGCTTCAACAACAAGAAATAGTAAATCAAAAAGCAGAGAGTGCAGGCTGATGTCTATGTCCCCTGATGCTTGCCACAGCTCCCTGCAGCACCAGCCAAACCCCAGCAGAGACAGTACTCACTTCTCATCGTTTGCGAATTTAATTCCACTTGTCGTGATGGGGTCAAGGAAGAACCAGTCAAACCCAGGGAAGTATCTGTATATCTGAGAGGAAAAATGTGCATTAATGGCAGGCACCAACAGGACATTTACACAAACAGCAGTAACATGGTCCCTATTTCCACCAGCATTATTTTTCCACTCCTGTTTCAGGCCCATCTTAGCAGCCTGCTCAGGAGCAAGCTCTCTTGTATGGTCAAGGTCTCCAGGTACCACACTGCTGCTGACAACAGTCTTCCTGGGAGAGCGCTTTATCCCAGGGCACCTCACCAAAGAGCAGCCATGCCGGCTGGAAGAGATGGCCACATGAGTGAACTCACCAGGGAACCCACACAATGGGCAAGGGGCCACATAGATGGGGACTAAGAGAAGCCCAGATTTGCCATCACTATGCTCACAGCCCACAAAACAGCCTCCTGCAACAGAGAAGCTACAAGAACAGGCTGTACACTGCTGAGAGCAGAGTCCATCCTCCTCTCCCTACATTTATTGCCCTTTCTGATCCCAGTTTGTTTGCTTGAAGCATGCCCCACACATGCTTTGGTACTGCTTATTGGACTAGTGCTGCCAGGAGCTGCCTTAAGTGCAGCTCTTTACCCCTGATGCTTATAAATATCATTGCTGCCCCACAAGCTGTGCAGTTATTGATCTTCTGAATTACTCTTCACTTCTGAAAATTAATTTCTAAGTATACAATTACATGCTACTAGTGTAAGAGCCACTGTGTACTTGCCACAGAAAAGGGATGACTTCGTGCCTCCTCCCGTATGTTGGTGAAAGGAGATTCCAGGATCAGGGCATCTGGGGGTGTTTCTGAAAAGCCAAAGGTAACATGCTGAAATGCAGGTGTGCAGACAGACAGCAAGGTCAGGGTCTGCCTTGTGAAAGCCCCTGCCACCATGGTGTGCCAAGGACAGCCTTGTCACTGCACAGGCGTGTGTGGAAGCCTGGGACACTAGCAGGATCCAGGCTGGTGGGAAAGGCATCCACCCCCCAGACTTACCTCTCTCGCAGAGGCGCCTCACTAGGTTTGTTGCAACCCTGGAGAGAACAAGAACGAACAGTTAATGTGGTGTAGTCCCTCTGCAAAGTACCAGGCTCCAGTGGTAGCAGGTGGCAGAGGTATGACTCAACCGCCTTAACATCACCCACTCATGCTGTCTGGGGTTCCCAAAGGGGAACACCCAACTGTCTGCAGGAGCATTAGGTGCCTGCAGTTAGGTACACGAACAAGTCCCAGGGTGACACTGCAAGGAGCTCCCATAGCTGAGGAAGAAAGGAGCAAATCTCCCCCATGCATCTTTGTAACGGGACAGGGATATTTCCAAAGTGGTTGAATCCTCCAGGCACAGCATATTTCAAAATGCTCAGACTCCAGACTGGCTGTGGGCACCAGGGAACTCAGCTGAGGACCACAGTCCCAGGCCACTCAGGCTTCACTGCACTGGGAAATATCACCAGCACAATGTGATGCAAAAGGGATCCTGAACATGGCAAGAGCCAAAGGGAAAGTTTTTGCCTTCTCTCAAACAAAGCAGTGTTCAGTATCACAGCAATGAAGAGGCACTATCTTGAAACACCTCCCCCTGCCCCAGGCACACAGCTAGTGGACAGCAGGACAAGCTTTTGTGGTCTCCAGCAGTTTAATGGACACACAGCTCAACTCAGAAGGAATTCTTGTGTTAGCCCTATGCTCCTCTGCAAATCAGGGGGGTAAGAACCCCCGCTGCCGGCTGAACACAACCCACCTCTGGGCAGCAATGTAGGAAAGGTAAGTTAAAAACATGCAGGCAAAGACATTTGACACTTTGCCACATAAACATGGAAAACATTTTATAAGGGTAAGTCATGTGCATGTGCAGCTGGTGTGAAATATTCAGAGTATCAGAGAAGCCCAGTGTCCTGCTCTGAAGGACATCTAGCCTAGGTTCCCCACAGGAAGAGATCAGTGCAGTCCCACTTCCTCTTCCCCTGGTCAATCTGCATTATATTGTTCCAAGTGTCTTTTTTTCCAGTGTAACCCCCTGGGCAATGAAGGTTCCAGATCAATTCCTGCACAGTCATTCACTGTAGCCCTTCTCATGCTGTAGAGTGCAAAGGAGAGGCTACTCTGCAGCAACGATGCCACAGACCCCCAAGCCAAGCCAGCCTCCACCCAAGGCCAGTGTTCTCCAGAAGCTGCTATGTCCCTCTGAGATGAGATGCTTACCCTGTGCCCAAGGAGTGTCCCCATATATAGACAGGGTTGTCTCCACTTCTTGCTTTGATCCAGTCAAAGACATGAAGGGCGTCATAGGTCATCCCCCTCTCTGATGGGCTGCCTATTGAATCGCCCCAGCCTGAAACACAAACAGTCCCTCTGAGAGCCACACAAAGGGATCAGCAAAGCCAGGCAGCAACAACAAAGCCAAGAGCTGGATCTCAAACACTGCCACACTGTGCTCTTGCACCTACCCATCCGCAACAGTCTTGCTCCCAAACCATGGCTTCTTTGGCATGCGTGTAACCAGTATGTAAGTGGAGTCACTAAGAGCATAAGAACTGGAGACATAGGGTCAAAACCCAAGCACATTTCACAGAGCTGCTGCAACATCAGTTTGTCCATGCTGTTCGATCAATGACCTCAAGCAATTTTCCCCCTCCTGACTAGTTTGGCTCTATCACTACTGCTGCATGTCTACACATCTTATGCTAAGCAGCAAGCAGCTCACATCCCTTCTGATACCTAATAAGCAGCCACAGAAGCAGCTGCCAGCAGGACTGAAAAACAGGGCAAGCTCCTACAAATAAACCTCTCCCAGATGCCTTCTTGATTAAAATGCAATGGATTAATTTCTTTTCTGTATCTGCAGTGGCATTACACTGCAGCCATTGCTTAAAGACTAAGAAGGGAAAAAAGAGCAGCAGAAGCTTGACTGCTGGTGGCACAGGGTTGCAAAACAGCCATGGCTCCTGCTAGGGAGTTACCAACTGCTAGTGAATCATTTACTCCATGTCTTATCTCACCTATTAGCTTTTAAGTGCAAGTTCAATTCACTGTGTGACCTCAGGAAAGTCAATTAGCTCATATCCTAAAGACTACATCTAGGCAAGTTACTAGTTTCCAGATATGCACCTTGGTGGATGCCTTAACTGGATGTTGTGACAGCAAATGTGCCTGGTCACCCTCTGCTCCTCAGCTCCCAAATCAATGAGCCCTAGGTATGAGGACAGACAGGAGCCAGAGTCCACCAAGCTGGACATCAGAAAGTGGTGCTACACAGGAAGGCACCGGAAAGAAATTTCTGGAAGTTCTTTGGAAACCCATTAGGAAAACAAGAAGCAATAACCACAACTGATCATCTGGCATGAAGTGTTTATGAAACAGCTCCCCTAAGAGCAACAAAAAAGGAGCAAATTCTCTGTTGCTTCTACAGAAAGAGACATCTAGAACTGTTCCATAATAAAAGAAACCCACATACCTCGATAATCAAACGTGACCACATGGTACCCGAGGGAGCTGAGAACCTGGAGGGCAGAGAGACATGCAGAAACCCATCATAGAGACTTGCACAGCAGCCGAGCTCTTGCCTCAGTGCAGGGATCTAATTTACAACATTATCAGCCTGATGTGGTGAAGCAACAACTTAACACCTTTTCTGTGGACCAGGCACAGAGCTTTTTAAATATGAATCATCTCAGCCCACTCCATTCATTTCCCGGACCTCATATCAGGCTTAGATGTTGACTCTCTTTAACAGCTTTGCCCTTAAGATCCACAGACATCCCATGAATGGTTCCTCTACAAACACTTCCACGTTTTTCAGTGGAACAACTGCTTCATTTATATTGTTCAAACGGGCATAAATGTCAACGTAATACAGAGGAGCACATGTCAGGTTTCAGAAGGCTTAAATATATACATCCAAAACAGACAATTGATCTGTCACGAAGATGTATGTTACAGGCAATGTTAATACTAACTAAATACGTTAAAAGCAAGAAAATATTAGATCAGCTTGCTCAGAGAAAGTGCCTTGTTAAAAACAGTGCTACCATTTCAAACTAGCATTGTGCAGCATGAACCCAAGAGCTCTGTGAGAGATAAAAATCAACACAAAAATACCAAAATATTGTTGCTTTCATGGTCTGTGTGTGATACATGACTGAAATAAAGCAATCTCAGCATTAGACTACACTCTACACCTTCTAATGGACTAAAGGAAATCATCTAGTCACTTTATTTCTGGTGTAATTGAAATCTTCACAGCCTGAACAGTGACTGTTACTAGGTCAGATCACATGAGTGCAGTACAAAGAAAAGGAGGACAACAGAAAGGCGGGGTGTTCAGGTAAGCTGGCAATTCAACTCCTTTGTTGGGAGGGCTGTGCTGGTGATGGATTCCCTCTGGGATCCATCCAGGGCTAATTTTCACACATTTCAGACATGCACTGGATGTTTCTTTCTCCTCACTGGTCTGTGTTTCCATGTTACCTCCTGCTCACCCTTGCTGCACTTGGTTCTGTCATTTCTTGGCACTATCCATAGGATTATGCTACTCCACTACCCCTCCTTTATATTAGCAGATGCAACTGCAATTCCTTCAAAGTCCCTTCACTTTTTGCTATTCAGGTCTCTTCAAGCAACTCCTGTGTCTCTTTCCTTGACTCCAAATCCTTCAATGGGGACAAGGTCAATACTGTGTGCACTGCCAGGGCAAAGGCCCTTTACAGCACAGGTATTAGATATGTATTTTTTCCACTCTGGGATCTGCACTCCCAAGTTACTGTTTCTTCAACACCCTCTTGAAATAACTATTCCACCATCAGAGAGAGATGTGGTTACGTGTACACAACACCACAGGACAGAATACCACTGCAACCTACAGAACAACAACAGAATAATCAGGTAAAGTATTAATTAACAAATGAGGTGCTGTTTTGATCAGAAGCACTGTGTACCATTTTTGTATGTTCACTTACACACTGGACCCCCTGACTGGACATGCAGAACACAAAGTTCCTTCTTCAAAGTTTGGTTTTTAACTTCCCAAGGTGATTTTACTGCTAAGATACCACATACAATCTCTCCTTTTCCAAGCCATTAAAAGAAACCTGTTGACAGTTAACCTGTCTTGTACTCTTGTGAAAGTATTCGTGGCAAAGGACCTGGTTAGCTCAGCTGGAGCTGACAGTTAACAACAGCAAGTTGTTAACTTGCTGAAAAGAGCTTTCGAATATCTTTTAATATGGCAATATGCTCCTGGCTTACAGACCCCTCTTCCCATACATGCTTCATACCTAGAGGAGACTCAGAGCCCTAAGCTATCTGCCTGTTGGGGGTGAGCTGTACTGAGCAGTCTTCACACACCTACACACATCTGAGGTGTTAATGCAACTGCTTGGACAACATGTGCAGGCACTTACCTTGTAAAGCTCCACACGGTGATCCCCTCCTCTGGCATCAGCAATTCATGAAGAGAAGAGGAGAAACAAAAGGCCCCACAAAACAAACAAAAAGAGCCATATGTGAACATTTAAGCCTCCAGAAACAGACTTCTCCAATCATCACAGGCTTCCAGGTTAACACAAACATGCCAAACCTAAGAAATACCAGAAATGCTTTGTCACAGGTTTCAAGGAGACACCAAGGCTTTGCTGACCTATGCAGGACATGGTTTTGAAGTCAGCTTCTCTCTACAGATCTCTCAGCTGGTAAAAATGAACTTTTCAACCCACCCTCTCTACTTGCCTCTTCCTGTAATACATCCAAAGCAGCTTGGCCCTGTTGGCTTTGCAGATACTTGCTCCTACCACCAGTAACTGCTGCTCCATAAGGTGCGATGCTGTCTTCAGGACTCACCATGTTAACCCAACCTGCTGGCCCTGGGATTTTCTCACCTCGCTCCAAGCACAGGGACAGAAAGGACATGTGCAAAAGACTGAGCAGAGGAAACCACAGTTGAACATTGCAAGTCCAGGGAAAGAAACTCCTTTAGTATTTTTGGTCTTGTTTTGAGGTTTTTTGTTTTGGCCCGTGCAGTCTCTAAACCAAAATGCCACTTCCCAGTCGTGCCTCTAAGAACACATGCACTTGCCAACCAAAAGCTATCAGCTCCAACTGTTCTACAAAATACCTGATGCAGCCAAAAACACAAGGGGTTGCTTGTAAGTACTTCTGAATCATGTAAGGCTGAAGAAGATACACTTGCTTAAAAAGTCACCCTTGACATCCCTGACATCTCCTCTCACTACAAGAGAGACATTGAGGTGCTGGAGCAGGGCCAGAGAAGGGCAATGGAGCTGGAGCACAAGTGTGATGAAGAACAGCTGAGGGACCTGGGGGGTTTAGTCTGGAGAAGAGAAGGCTCAGGGGGTACCTTATTGTTCTCTACAACTGCCTGAAAGGAGGATGGAGCCAGGAGGGGGCTGGTCTCTGCTCCCAAGGAACAAGGGATAGGACAAGAGGAAATGGCCTCAAGCTGCTCCAGGGGAGGTTTAGGCTGGATATTGGGAACAGTTTCTTCCCCAAGGGGCAGTGAGGCATTGGAACAGGCTGCCCAGGGCAGTGGTGGAGTCACCGTCCCTGGAAGTGTTCACAAACTCAGACAAAGCAGAAAGCCAAGGCAGTGCCTTTTACTTATGGCTGATGCAGCCTGCATCAGTAGAGCAGCCCTTTGACAAAAGACAGAATATGCAGTGGAGAAACATACAGTAATATACATAAAAGCTGAAATGGCAAAGGCAATACACTTCCAGCTTCCCCAATACACAAAGTGAAATGTGAAATATGTAATCGATCCATAGCTCAGGACTTTATCCCAATAGCACTTGGAGAAGCAAGAAGTAAATCTAATCAATATGCACGTAACAGAGATACTGGTCCCAAATTACCACCATTAAGCTGCAGAATAGCTTCCATTAGTAGCATTTGCTACACCAAGTAAAGGCAAGAAAACAGGCAAAGCAGTATTAGAAAAACAATGCAACAATTTAATTAAACCTTGAAGGTAGGGTCAGTTTTCAAAAACCCATCTCCTCGTGCATTTCCTGGCTCACAGCATGCATCTTCCACACCATGCCCTCATACTAAAGAGCACTGCTACAGCAAGAGTTTAGGTGAAAAAGGGCAGTGCAAAGGCTAGTGAATCTTCACTACCAGCACAGCTGAAACAGTTTCTTTGCGTTGTATCACAGAACTTGTATTTCTGCAATGCTTCTGCTCTTGCAGCGTATCTATGAGCAGACATCAGCTTCAGAAGATCATGCACTGGCACTCCAAACTCAGAAAGGGGCTGATACTAGTAAGGAAAAAGAACACATTCTAATAAATGAACTAAAGCACTCTATCGTGCAGAGATGTGTCAGGAAGAACATGATTCTGAGAAACAACTAAGAAGTTTCTAACATGCTAATGTTTTCTAAGGATCCAGCAACAAAGTATAGAGAACCCATCTACTTCTCTAGCTGATACACATGATCAACTACAGAATTACAAGTTTTAGAAATGCTCCTGTTCCAGACAAACATCCTGCACATATGCAATCATGAAACAAGACCATTACCAAACCAAGCACGTTACCTTCCTCTTTCCTTCTGATTTTGCTTCCTCAGAATGTGTTAACTACCAAAAGAAGCCCACAAAAGGAACTCGGAAGTTTATTTACTGATGTAAATCACATATACAGAAGCAGTAATCCTATCTCTTGATTCAGAGACCACTACACTGAAAAGAACTAATTCTCCCTAGCTGATCCAGTAAGTGTCACAGCCTCCTGGCAGAAGATACAAGGTAGACTACAATATCAGGTAGCTCTAGTAACTGCGAGAAATCTATTCCCACATTCAACAAATGGAGAGGCATCATTTCTTAAAGCATGCTTTCCTTTACAAAGAAAGGAGTAGCACCAACCTGCTTTTAGCATTTATTCTGGTTTTAATCATAGAATAGTTCAGGTTGGAAGGGACCTTTAAAGGTCATCTAGTCCAACCCCTGCAATAATCAGGGACATTTTCAACTACAGCAGGTTGCTCCAAGCCCCTGTGTCCAACCTGGCCTTGAACACTGCCAGGGATGGGGCATCTACCACCTCTCTGGATGACCTGTGCCAGTGTTTCATCACCCTCATCATAAGAAGCCTTCTTCCTTATATCTAGTCTAAGTCTATCCTCTTTGACACCAGAACTCCTTGCCCTATCACTACAGGCCCTACTAAAAAGTTTGTCCCCATCCTTCTTATCAATGTACCAAAGCTGCAGCAAGCCAGGAAAACACAGCATGAAACAAAGGCATCACTTTTTATGCCTCACCTTGTTCCTGCATTCCCATGCAAGTAGAGGATTACAGGATGGCTGGATCCCAAAGCATCTTCGAACCACAACTGGTCCTTCCCTCGGGCATTCTTCCATAATGCTGCAGGAACCGTGTGCCTGTAGACAGCAGGAAAATGTACATTGTCAGATACTCAGTACCTGCCATTTTAATGTTGAGTTCTTCTGATCAGCTCATTACCTCAGGATTACACCCCCCACACACGCTCTTCATAGAACTGTCAGGAGTACCAGATGAAGGGCCAGATTTAAAAGGCAGTACCCAAGGTTATTTCTGTATTTTCACCTCCCATCATGGTTGGCTTCAAAACTCAGGGCTGTGCAAGGTACCAAACCTCACAGGCAAACCCAAAGCACAATTACTGAATTGCCACTGTTCTGGAGAAAGAATCTCAGTTCCTCAGCTTTTATGACATTTAATTTCTTCAATTAACATACTTATACACCACAAACAAGATGGACAACTAGGTCAGCAGATGTCCACCATAATCTAAGTCAGTTGGCTTTGGAAAGAGTGTTCAGTAAGAGGCATATCTGAGTCTGAGGAAACCTGAGGAAAAAGAGGAGCTCAGAGTCTGATGAGAAGATCGTGTATTTTGTTTTCAGACACCAGATTCTTGAAGGTAAAACATTTCAGCTGGAAAAAGTACAATCTAGAAGAGCCAGGAATTTTTAACTCATGGCTGTTGTTCTGTAGATGATATAGCTGGGCAGCCTGTTAGAAAGAATCAGCACGGATGGAATGGAAAAACAAATGACAGACTAAAGAGAAGGTAGGGAGCTTATGGATCAGGGTCAAAGGAAGA
>NW_009923134.1:0-290 GCF_000696875.1 Nestor notabilis
CCTCTGGACCTGCAGTGGGAACACGGCCCTGGAGCACCCATGAGTGCAACGGCACGTCCTGCACCCAGCTCAGAGCCAGGCATTCCTCAGCTCCCTCCAACACAGCAACTCACCTGCAGCGTCCGGAGGGGAAAACCTTTCCCTTCCCTCCATCCCGTCCTCCCCGGTTGTCCACACAAAGTGTGGATCCCATTTCCCTGCTCTCCTCGCTGGCCTGGAGCTCTCCTACCTTCAGAAGGGCCCCAGTGTCTCTTCCCAGGCTTCGCCTTCTACCAATCCCCCCGGACACT
>NW_009923134.1:372-734 GCF_000696875.1 Nestor notabilis
GCACAGCAGGAAGCGGGTAATGGCACTGGGAAGGAGAGGAAAGGGCACCCGCGGACTCCCGGATCCACCGGCTTTCCCTGTTCCCACGGTGTTTGGTGTTTAAATCCTTAAATTCCCATCACGGGATGCCGGTGGCTCCGTCCCCAGTGGGGTCCCGGGAGCTCAATGGGGACAAGGCCTGTATCTGCACCCAAACAGGGGCTGGGTGACACCAGGACAACCCAGGGAGCTGGGATCCAAACCCAGCAGTGACTGCACATGGCAAGGATGGGATGTGGGGCTCAGGGCTCGAGGGGGATGTGGAAACGGCCGGCAGCAGAGGCAGGGACCAGAGCTCGGGGGCTCCTGGCCCCGCAGGAAAG
>NW_009923134.1:761-1203 GCF_000696875.1 Nestor notabilis
CCCCTGTGGGACCTATGGGTGCAGCAGGCAGCCCCACTGCAGAGCCCTGCCCTTTGGGGAACACACCCCACCGACACGGGGTGCAGCAGAATCCCCCTGCGGTCCCCGTGTGCCATCTCTGGGCAGGATTTGCCCCTTTCCAGGCACATCCATGAGCCTGTCCGAAGCGGGAAAGGAATCCAGAGCGCAGACACAGCCCCTGGTGCCCACCACGATGGGGTCTTTGATCCCCCCATCTGGGGCCGGAGCAAGCACTGGGGTGGGACAGGGACAAGGGACCCACGGCAGGTACCAACCACCTTCAACCCGAGAGCGGAGCTGGATCTGCTTACAGCCCATCCATTATTCAGGAGCCTGAGCAGGACAAAGCGGAGGTAAAACAGGGCCCCACACAGCAGGGAGAGCAGCAGGGCTCCATTTCCACACCACGAGGACCCTTTTG
>NW_009923134.1:1472-1906 GCF_000696875.1 Nestor notabilis
TTGGGCCAGAGCCGCACTGCCCCCCAGCCCTGGGGAACACTGAACAGCCTTAAAGAGAGGCTGGGCTTGGGGGACAGAGGGTGGGAACCCTGCTTGGGCTGAGCTCTGGCCAGGAGTCACCCACATCACTGAGCAAACCTCAGTGTTGGGTTCCCATGCTCCAGGGAAGGGAGGAAGGGGAAACAATGGTGCCCTGCAGCAAGCAGAGCCCAACCTCTGCAGCATCCCTGCCGCCTCGCTGGCCGCCCCACGCGGACCACAGGCGTTCCCAATCCCTGCCAGTGCTCAGCACGGCTCCAGCTCCGGGGCCATCACGAGGTTTGCTATTTGCAAAGAAAAAGACCACGAAATCCTTCTTCATTTTATACATTTCAGGCTGGAGAAAGGCTGTCAGGGTCGGGGGCACCTCTCTGTGTCTAAACAGCCTTACTTGA
>NW_009923134.1:2084-7712 GCF_000696875.1 Nestor notabilis
CATTTCACAAAGACGCAGCCCCAGGAATTGTGCTGGATTTCTTCACCGGAGCAAGAGCAAGGCACAGGGCAGAGCTTCTGATGGACACCAGCCTGCTCCATCCTCCTGCCCAGCTCACCTCTGCTTCCACCCTCGGTACCCGTGTCTTGTGCGCAGCCCAAGCAGCGATCCCCGGGCACGTGGTGCAAAAGAGGTTTCATGGTCTGTAGCGGAAAACACCTTCAAAGGCACTTCAAAGCACCTTGGATTCTGCAGAAAACAGGCTCTTATCAACAGACACCTCCCAGGAGAGCCTACACCAGCCAAAAAGAGCCCCCAGGCCAAGACAACACGTAACTGTGCAGCTGATGCTGCTTCACTCACTAAACAGCAGTGGAGAAACTCCACCATGTGAGCCCTGAGGACTTGTCACAAAGCTCAGCAGCATTTAACCCCACCACAGGAACACGACTGCTACTTACCCAGTGCCCTGGAGCAGCTACTCCTGCGCAGCACCCACATGGAGCACCTCAGCTGCAGCTCCAGGACTAACCTGCTGCCCTTCCTCTCCTGCACCACAAAGGTAAGTACAGCTCAGGCCAAGCTCTGATATGATGGGAACCAGCTTTGTTATCACAGTCACAGCACGTTTTTACTGCCGTTATCTCTACTTCAACTAATCTTGTTCCAAAACTTACCTGTTGGCACTGAGACAAGGAAGTACAAAATGAAATACAAACCCTTTGTAAAGAAGAAAATTCAGTTTTAAGTAACTTTAAGCTTGGTGGCTTTGTACATAACAAAACTTTCCAAACCTAAAAAGCCCGCCCAAAAGAACATAAAAGGATCCTTGTATAAGATAAATCGTTGTAGCTGACATAGTTTTAGAACCTTATGACCTTTGTACTAAATTTACTGTAAGCAAAACAGGACTGGAGATAGAATGTGAAACCAGCAGATGTTCAGGAGGTGCTGTAGCGAAGTTAACTGATAAGTAGAAGGACAAGGAGAAATCACTCACTTCTGTCAGTGGTGTTACCAAACTCATTAAGCTGGTGTAAGCATTTATCTACTGGGCATGCTTCAAAGACTTCCAGAACAAGAGTTCAAGGAACGGCCAAGTGATGAAGATTGTTGGACAAGTAGAACGACCACCAAAGACCACTACCACGTTGTTATGTGCATGCGAAAAGAGGTGTGGAATCATGTAAAACGATTCTCAGACAACTAATGAATATGTATGATGTTTATCAGAAATGTAATGAATATGTGTGTTAAGCAACAATCTAATCACGGGCTGTTTGATGCCTAAATGAGACACACATTAGGAGGAGATATCCCCTGTGTCTCCCAGCGCTGCAATAAAGAATACCTGCTTGTCAACTTCAACTTCATTCTTAATGAGTTCTGTGAATCAGCACCAAGAGTTCAGCAGCAGTGAAAAGGGCAACTGTGAGGACACAGTTTTCCCAAGTATGTTTGAAGTCAAAATGGCAGAGCCTCGACTGTAGATCCAGGTTTGGGTCCTCGGTGGTGACTTACAGAGCGGCAGAGGCACATGTAAGGAACTCCTCATGGGCACCTCTGCAGGATCATGGGGTATTTGAATGGTAACTTCAAACTGGGATGGAGAACTCCCTCCTTCCAGAAGCTCCACTAAACATCATACATGGGAAACCACTCGGTGACTCCTGCTTGAGGCAGCATCTGCTGAGGAACAGGACCGAGGAGCTAATGATGGGCAGGCAGCAAAACCCAGCCCAGGGTTCACCCACACTGCACTTCCTCCTCGCCCTGCCACTGCTCCTCCATGAGACCCCAACTGCAGCAACAGGATGTCCAGCCCCTCAGCTACGCCTCCAGCCTGCTGTCAGGAAACACACCAAGTCCTTCATCACTGCTGCAGTCAGTTTGGTTTCTCCCCTCCATCTCCTCTCCCTCCCTCCATTTATCTTTGAGAAGCACCTTCTGTGGTTAAAGGTTTAGATCTTCTTTTCAAAGAGGAAGCAACTTGGAGTACCTTTACATGCAAGAAAGACTTATGCCTTACAAATCCTCTTTGAAAGAACTCCTTTGTCTGATCATTTATGCTTTCTTTCTTTCCTTAAACTTGGATCTGCTGGACTGTGAATTACTGGATCCCTGCTGCTTTCAGGCACTCAGAGACCACGCTGTGTTTGAACACCATCCTGCTGCAGGAAAACCAACATGGATTTGGTTTGTAAATCATTTCTGGTCATATTAAAGCTGGAAAGCAAAAACTTCCTGCTTCTTCCCAAACAACAGAAAACAGGACCACGGCCATTAGCACCAAAAGGATTTTAAATGAACAGTTCCAGGGAGCTCCTTTCAAATCATAAAATTGGAATTTTACATAAAAGTGTGTTTACAAAGAGTTTCTGCTTTACACTCAGCTCTGCCCATCACTGACCAGAAGTTCTATACATACAGACCAGCTCAGCAGCTTCAACCACTTGCAAGGAGACTGCAGAATTTATTAAAGAAATAAAAAGAGGATTTCCTGGTTCCTTGAAATACTCTTCAGCCCGTGACAGGGAGTCACCCACCAGCTCTGAGGCCCAGGGAGCACTAAGCTTTTGCAGAGAAGGGGTATTGTGGGTGCCACCAATCCAGGAGCCGCACACTGTGCACAGGGTCCAGCACAACCTGCACTCCCTGCTCCAGGCGCGGTTTCCTGCCGTTGCGAACTGGAGCGTCCTGGAACACCAGGCGCACGCGATGATGCCTCATGTCTGTGCTCACGTTGATGGTGAACTGCAAGAGAAGAGAGCAGGAGGTGCCTCAGGAAATCAAAGAGATGAAGAAATAAAGAGTTCTTCACACGAGGCTCTGAATCTACAGCACTGGATCCAAACCAGTTCCCTCTGGCTGGTGACTCCAGATAATGCTACTGCCAGAAGTGAAACTGGAAGCAAGTGGCTGACAGGAAGTCTGGAACTCCCTGCCCTGCTCTTAGGGGTGCTGGTTGATGAGAAGCTCACCATGACTGGGCTGCACCCCAGTGTGAGCAGCAGGTCAGGGAGGGGATCCTGCCCCTCTGCTGCACCCTGGGGAGCCCCCCCCCGCAGCCCTGATCCAGCTCTGGGGAACAGCACAAGAGGGACGTGGAGCTGCTGGAGCGAGGCCAGAGGAGGCCCCGGAGCTGCTGCGAGGGCTGGAGCAGCTCTGCTCTGGAGCCAGGCTGAGAGAGCTAAGATTCCCAGAACTGGTTTGCTGATGCACCAGGGTCGTTTAGACACCACCAAAGAGGTGTCCTCTGCATCTCCTTACAGAGACTGCACCTGCAAAGTTTGCCTGGCAGCTTTCTCCAACACTTACCAAGGTAAACGTCATGCCCATGACTATTGGCACGAATATGAAGTTGAAGGTGGTGATCTGCAGTAGACAGCAATCCTGATCTGGATTTGTATGGACTTCTTCATACTGAATGGGTGGCTGAAGACCTTTGCAACACTTGCTCTTAAATCTGGGAGACTTGAAAGAAAGAGACACTTATTTAGTCAAGCAGGAACCTATGATGAGAGTTTGGCTGCCTCTCACCCGTGCTGACTAGAGGGGTTCTCGGTGCATTCCCACACCCTGGCGCAGAGCTTGACTTAAACAACAAAACACCAGCACTCAGGACAGGCAATTTCATTTGCAGGACCATTTCTTTAGAGGGAAAAGCTGCAGAATTCCCTGAAACTGTTTGCTTGTCCCAAGAGCTGGAGGTTTTCATGGACAGTGTTGGATTTCTTCACTTCTTTGGGCAATCTTTCCAACGAGAAACCCAGATGGTTCAGATTTTGGTCTACATTTTTAGCACTAAGGTCAAAAGTCTGGGTTTGGGCAGTAACCAAAGAGCCAAAGATCAGATTATTAGGGATAACAAATGATCCACATCTTACAGTGGAGGAAGGATAGCAAATGTAAGATTCTAAATACAGCCCGAAAACCAAGAGCAGTTCAAAACATGCTTTAGTTTATCACAGGCATCAGAGTTTCCATTTTGTGTCTGAACACATAACAAGTTTCCACCTTCCTTTCTACCACCCAGAAAATTCCTTACTGCTTGAAAACCAAGTCACAGCCATTCTGGTTCTTCTTTCTTACCTGCTTTTTGAACTTGAAGTTGAATTCCCACATTGCTTCTTGTCTGTTCCCTTCAATCTTTTTGCACCAGAAAAGCAGACACTGAGGTGGAAAGAAAAGAAACACAAAAACGATGAACCCTGAGGCACCACTTTAAGGAAGTTTTAGCAGAGCAGAAAGGCTTCCAGTGACAAACACAAGTTACACGGGAGCAGTTAGGAGCCATTTATTCAAATGAATTATGTTCAAAGAACACACTCAGCAGCTCAGGACTCCCAGTTCCAAGTTGGCCAACTCGTCATGCAGCTGGATGATACAACACGGAGCACTGACGTGCTGCACAGAAAACCCCAGTGCACACTTTGCCCCTTTCCCAAGGCAGAGATGAGCAGAACAGGTTCACCCACTTCCCCCACCCACCAAGAACTGCCATTAAACTGGACTCCAGACAGGGCTAAAGTGAGGAACAACTGAAAACAGAGTAAGGATCGAAAGGAGAGGATCCAGAGGGAAATACAAAGTCCAATACACGAGCTACAAGGTGACAGATGAGAAAGTTCCTGAGCCACTGTGGTGTCAAAAGAAGGTCTTGGCATCACCAGACACTGAGTATAAAAGACTTCAGAATATAAAAAGCACCTCCAGGATAGCACGGGCTGATCGACCTACTGTCCCTTCTTAAAGACAAATGAGGAAAAGGCCTCAAACAGCATCAGAGGTAGCCAGCACTCACACACCAGGAGTCCTCCAACCTAATCCAGTTATCTCTGTGTGGTCCACAGGCTCCATCCCAGCATGCAGCACTCGCTCTGGAGCAGGAGTCTCAGCAGAGCTCCTGCATTAACCTCAGCAGGAGGGAAATTCCCTGTCTACCAGTGAGTAGAAGCAAGTAGCCTTCAACAGCCAAGAAAAGAACCTGGCACGTCAATGCAGCCATCACTGCAAGTGTTTCCACACCACACATGCCAGCCCACCACAGCTGGTCTTACTTTGAATAGTGTCAGCAGGAAAAAAAACTCCCCATGACCCATCCACTGTCTCTCCCACGCCAAGAGAAGGTCTGACTGGATTGCAGGGCGAAGCACACACTTCATTTCATTCCAGGATTGTGTGATGACCCCAAATGAAACAAAGCCAGAGCCAACCTCCACCACGGGGGCTGTGTAACTAGAGCCTAGGAGGGACAAGAGACCCTTTACTTCAACTCTGAGTCATGTCCATAAACAAAAGTCCTTGAAGGACCTTTACCTCAACCATCCTCATGAGGTGAACAAAGCAGCTATGTGGAGTCAAGCTCAGAAACATGCGTCAAGCAGCCTCCACCCGGGAGGATACTGACAGAAAGGTTCTCCAGATCTTTTTTAACTGAGGTGAGCAGCAGATGCTGCCGAGTTCAACTCCACCAGCAGCAGCATTTGTGGTTCACCTGCAGAGACAGCCTGATCTAGCAACTTCTTTGGTCATGGCAAGTAGTGAAGCACAAAACGGTCAGTACCTCCTAAGGGGCAGAGGATGTCGTCCCCGCGTCAGCCGTCCTGCCCTTCAGACGCGCCGTGC
>NW_009923134.1:7786-13375 GCF_000696875.1 Nestor notabilis
GCTAGGGAAAAAAAAAAGGAAATTAAAGAGGAAAAGCTGGATTGGATAACACCCGGGGCTGGGGGCTCCTCTTGCCACATGCACTTTAGGTAGGCATCTGCCATTAGTTTCAACGACCCGTAAAGGTAGAACCAAAGCCCATGAAAGCCAGAACGTGGGGAGGAGGCAATGGCAGCTCCTCCTCCATTACTGCCGTGCCCAGGCATTTCTGTGCACAGTAATACAGGTGGAGCTCGGAGTCTTGCAGTGGAATAGTGCAGCAAGACCAGGCTCATGTTTCTGCTCCAAGGGGTTAGGTCAAACAAGCCTTGTCACCATTTAATTTCCTTTTTTACAAGCTGCATAATAAAGGACTGCACTTGAAGGACCTTCCTCACACCGTTAGTACAGTAGAAGCACTAGCAGTGGGCACCAAAGCCGTTATGATGTCAACGTGAATGCTTCCAAAACGCTGACCCTGCCAGCACCATCTCAGGGTTTCCTACAGCCACGCCACCAGCTCCAGCAGTGGTGGGAAGTCAGACCCAGGAGGATTAAGGTTAAGTTGGAATTTCCTAGAAATGTTTTGCTTTTTGGTTTTCAAGAGATGTGATACCCAAAGCAGAGATTTGGGATGAGAATGAAGAGCTCTGGATGCAGAGGGAAGACTGCACACAGAGCGTGTGCTGTTCTGCTGCTCTGCAGCACCACCTGCTGGTGGGACTGCTGGATGCACCCTGAGCCATGTGACAGGTTTTTCCAGTATCCACCAGGAGACGAGGGAAGAAAGGAGGGATGTCACGTACAGACCGATGAGGCTGCTCTATTTAGCATGGAAAAGAAAGTCCAGAACTACTTCAGTTTGGCCCCCAAAACCTCATTCAACAGGTTTCTGACTTTGGATTTGGAGGGTGAAGGATTCACATTGTTGCTTAAGCTGCTCACAAAGTATCAGCCAGTTGCAAGTTAAACCCAAACAAGAGACACAGAGGCATTTCAGAGTTAATGGTCTACAGCAATTAAAGAGGAATAGATATGCAAGTGCTCCAAGCTGGGATAGCAAAGGGAATTGCCTGCCCACACCAGCCCAACACAACTGCAGCCCCAATCCCAAAGCAGACACTTGCCATGCTCACAACCTCACTGCCCTCCCTGCCCAGACCCCGAGCCGATGGATGACCTACAGGAGCGTGGTATGAAAGGACGCCCTTTCAGAGGCTACCAGTGGCACTTCTCATCTCTCCAGATGCCTGCTCGGAGAAAAGATGTATTCTGGCAGACAGTGTCAGAATAAAGCAGAAGATATAAAAGCTGATCCCACTACAACTCCTTTCAGCAACAAATTTGCAACAGGGGAAGAGAGAGCTGCAAATATCCCTAGTAGATCTGGCATTCAGTGCAGTAAGTGCCTTTTTGCTGTTACAAAAGATGTTGCAGTAGGAATTAACGTAGAAGTTACCCAGAAGAGCAACAAGAAACCTCTGCAGTAGCAGCTATACAGGTACAAGTAACCAGTGCACTTTTTAAAACCACTATTCAGAGCTGGAAGTCATCCCACAGCCAAGTTTGCCTCTGGTGAGGCACTGGAATAAGTTGCCCAAGGAAGTTGTGAATGCCAACAGCAGAGGTGTTCAAGGCCAGGCTGGACAGAGCCTTGGGCGACATAGTTTAGTGTGTGGTGTGGGGGGTTGGAACTAGATGATCTTAAGGTCCTTTCCAACCCTAACTATTCTATGATTCTATGAAGTTTCACTGGCACCATCTAAACATGGTCTATTTTAATTCTAGGAAGGGAACAAAAACAACCCCAGAAAGAGCAACATCTCAGACATACCCAACTTCCTCAGTGCTTCCACTTACTCTGGAATTTTTTAAAGTGCTGGGAGTACTGTCTGGAATAGCTGGATTCCTGGAGACTCGAGCTGCAAAAGGCTCATACATGTGGTACAGCGACCGGATGACACACGCCCGGAGGCAGTGCAGCTTCTCCATGGACTCCGGGCGCAGGCGCAGGGGCAGGTACGCGTCCAGACTGTAGTGCCTGAAAAGCCAACGACAAACCCAGCACATGCTGAAGGGTCACAATGGCAGAGATGTGCAGAGGAGAGCTAGGAAAGAGATGCACGTGGAGAGAAAATGGAACATCTGATTGATCAGAGGACCTCTTGTCGGCTCTGAGTGCTTCAAGCGTGCACACTGCTCTACACAAAACCTCATGACACTCTTAAAGACCTCACCCATATCAGACAGGTATACACAGAAGCGTGTCATCCTACAATTCCTCAGTAATTCCTTGCAGACACTTTGCCCAGAGAGCCCAGATGGTGTTTTAGCTGCAGGATGCACAAAGACCTGCAGATTCCGGCAGGTTCTCAATGACTCACTTTAGCCGAGTGTAACTGCATCCCTGCAGACAACTGTCTCAGCTGTCTGCCTGTGCTTGAGGATCATTCCTTGATCCAGTGCCAAAGGAGCCTTTGCTAGGGATCTTCACACTAAAAAACAGGGGTGAGGATGACTACGGCTGCTATTTGCTCCCCACTCTTGCTGCCTGCTCCTCCTGGACAACAGACACAGAAATGTAAAGCAAATGTTCTGTCCTGAAGGAAAGTCTAAGTGCTGTGCACCAGGACAAAGGATCTGGTTCAAGTTTGACCACCTCTTTGCTTTTCTTTTACTTTAGTTATAACTAACTTCTGCCACTGAGACAGCTCCAAAATGCCTTAGCTCCTTCTCAGGCCACTCTAATTACAGGAACATGGCCATGATCAAAGCTTGAGGCAGGGCATGCTTTCCATCAGTGATGTCTTTCAGTGAGGTAGTGGCACTGACTCTCCTGTAAGCACTTTGAGTGCTTTACAGCCAAAGCACACTGTTACAAACAGGAGCACATAGGCCATGGCAAGCAGGAAAACACACCATGCTTAGAGATTATACACAGGAATATGCCACACAGATCCATTTCCAGATCCAAAGCAGACGCAATATACCACAACCCCTTGCCAGATGAGGCCCCCCTCACCATATCAATAAGCAAACATTATAGGACACTAGCCAAAAGGGAATTATTTCCTTATTTACAGCTCCACAGAGCTGGTCACTGCTGAAGCCTCCTACAAATAGTCTTGAGTCTCACCTTCTGTAAAGCCTGGTCCAAAAGGCAGCAGTGCAAGTAACAGTCCAGGCTTTCTTGCAAATCAAAGAGAAGCGGACAATGTCTTCAGGGCGAATGTAGGAAGCCAACAGCAGCCAGATATCAATGGGGTATTCTTCTCCACCACCCCCATCAGGATCTTCTAAAGGCAATGAAGGTATATTAGTGTAGCAAGTGACCTCTTTATCAAGTCGTATCTAGAGGCATGTACTTTACTACTGGTAGCACAGGGTAAGCAGCTGAAATATGTATAGACACAGGGTCAAACACAGCCAGGTTAATACAACTTTGTTACCACTGCTTCTGGTTTTCATCAGCATGCACTTGCTCGTCCACACAACCACTACACTTGTCCTTTGCTGGATAGATGCCATCATTTATCCCTGCCACACTTGTCTGCACAAGTATGGGAAGTGGCAGCTTCAAATAAATCAAGCTGAAAGGTTCTCTGGAGGTCTCTAGTCCAACCAGCCCAGCGCAAAGCAGGCTGGATGGGACCCTTTTTGTTCTGACTATATCCAAGGTTGGAAACCCCACAGCCTTTCTGGACCCTGTTTCAAGGCCTGACACTTTCACAGCTGAAAAATAACACTTAAGTGAAGAAATAAAAAGTGATGGCAAATACAGAGGCAGCTTTATGCAAAGGAGGGCCAAGCTCATGGGTTTTTATCAAAACCCATTTATCAGGTCATTTAACTTCAGCTTTATGAAAGCTCATTTAACAGGTCAGCAAAAAATGCTTTCCACTAGAAGTCTCTGAACATTAAGACATTGCCAAGCTTATTAGGTCTTTGTTCAAATGGTCACAGTATCTTGGTAGGAGCTCTGCTAGGGAGAGCAAACAACTCTCTGCAACTGGCTGATCAGCTGCTTCTCTTGAATCTAATTTCATTAAAGCTTCTTGGAAGGGAATGGCCCATTCTTCCTCTCAGAGGTGTCAGAACTGCTCAACCAGAACTGAAGGCACAGAAACTCCTTCATTCCTGCAGCAAGTTTAAGTGAACACCACACCTTTTTCCACAGACATTGCTCCAAAAATACTTTTAAAGAACATAAATAACTAAACAATACTGAGCTTTAAGAACATTAAGAGAAACAAAACATACAATCTGTATATGGTGCTAACAGAAAAACTGCTTCAAAGTTTGTGCATAGGTGGCATAAAGCAGGTGTTTAAGAACTTGAGGGTGCCAGACCTAATCCTGAGGCAGCAGGCCTCAAAGGGCAGTACTTCAGCCCCATGTGATAACTGCCAAAGCAAGCTCTGCATGTAATCTCTTCCCTCCCCCTCCCTGGATTTATGGCAGGCACACCCACAATAGGCTGTCACATCCACTTTGCTGTTTCATCTTACTCCAGAAGCCATCAAACTACAACTGCGGAACTGCAGAGCACAGCCAGAAGCATCCTTGGTCTATTGCCATTTCTTTCCTTCCCTAAACACGCAGCAGAAGTAAGCCAAGGTTGAGACAGACCAGAATCCTCTCCTTCCAGACTGCTAACTCCCATAACTCCAGCCACTCCTTATTTTCCCAGAATTCTGAAGCATGTCTCAATAAAAGAGATTAAACTCCTATCCCAGAGGAGTGCTATGCACCTACAGTCCCTGATGAATGTTGGTATGTTACATAAATTAGTATCAGCATTAAGGAAGTTAAAGCTATTCTTAAGCTCAAGAAATGAAGTTAAACTTGGTTTCTCAACCTGGAAGTAACCCTTCTTCAAAACTCCTGCAGGGTTCCACAGTGGAGCTGAACAGTCTGTTGCTTCCACTGTGATGCAAATCGCTTTCTAGAGCTGCACCAAGTGCTGAAGGCTACATCTCCCTGGCATTAACTTACTGCAACACCACTAGGGCCAAGTTCCCTTGCTTGCTGGAAAAAGAGCCCTCTACACTCATTTGTAACAAAGCACAGCTTGGAAACACCCTGAAGACAGAGCCTGTATTCTGCCAGCCTGGAAAGCAGCAGTTTCTTCCCCAAAGCAAACGCTGCTCTCACCATCGAGTGCTCAATGAAGGAACCTGTCCAGTGGCAGTTTCACAACTCTTTCAAGAGCAGCATTTGTTTTCCAAGGTTCAGAGAGGTTTACTGAAAGGAACGAGCTCTCAGGCTTTGATTTCACAGCCAAGGCTCTGCCTTCGTGAAAAGGCAACACCTCTGAGGAGTCCCAGCAGATTCAAAAGTGATTTAACCCTTGGCATTTCATTTCTTTGTGCACAGACAAGTCACAGAATGCCCCGAAGAGCCCCATGGATAGCCTGTAATCAGCAAATATTAACATGACACAGGCAGAAGCCACAGCAGCAGCCCCTGCAGAGCCCCTGGGAGAGGCTGCTGACAGTACAACTCTACCTTTGTGCCTTTTGCTCTTCTTTTTTCTAGAGGCAGCTCGCCCGTTGATGCTCTCCTTCGTATCCATTTCATCGCTGCTGTCACAAGACTCTCCCGACACGG
>NW_009923134.1:13406-16048 GCF_000696875.1 Nestor notabilis
CAGGAACACAAGAAGCTTCCAAACCACAGAGGGATTTCACTAGAATGACAAGCAACCACACGGTAAGTCTATCAGCAGAGAGAAAACGGTGCTCCAAGTTCAGGAGGGACTTCAGTGGAGCCACAGCCACCGCTAAGAACTGCATGGAAGCTTTCTGGTGAGTGACACAAGCAGGTAAATCCTGGCCCCAAGGATTACCTGCTCAGAGAAAGATTAGCACCACTGAGTGAACTGGAAACATCATTATTCAGCTTCTTGTTTTAAAGAGTGAACAATGAGGATGATCACCAGCACATTATGCAGATGATCCCACTAGTTTAGCTGAAGCTGTTTACAATTCCAAATAGAAACAACAGGCTCTTTCTCTGCAGAGCTCACGGGTTCCCCTGCACACCCGAGCCCCCCTGCATGGCCACTGCTCAGCCCAGAGCCAGCACCTCCTCTGTAATCATTCTGTGAACACAGAAAACATACACTTTCTTCTCAGCAGGATAAAGAGATCCTGTGGCAAGTGACACACAATCCAGTAATGATATAACTCGGTGCCAAGCAAGCAGGAGCTCCACTTATCCTAGAATGTAGTGAAGGGAAAAACTCTGGCCTAGTGAGGAAAACAGCAAGTGGAGTCAATTGGTTTGAGTTTGGGTTGGGGACATGTTTAGACACATCCTTGCTTGTTATTTTTAACCGGATCTGTAAACTGAGGGCTCCTTAGGGCAGAAAAATCCGCATGTGAGGCAGTAATGACAGTTTACTCTGTAAACATTATGCATTCATGACAGTGGCATCCCTCGCTGTCAAATCGTGCTGCCATCTCTGCATCACCTTTTACAGGCAAAAAGAGAGAGAAATAGATGGCAACAGGAATAGCAGCAAGTTATGACTCCAAGTACAGCCAGGCAGGAAAGGACAACAACTGACAGAGCCTCTGAGAGGGGGTTAGAAATAGAAACCCAAAGATCAACATCTGAGTCAACAGTGCAAGTCCATTCACACACCAATTCACACCCCACTGCAATCCTGCAGATGCATCTCTCTTCATCTCAGAGTCCCACTCTCCACCCCATCCCTGGGGGTTACGATGGGGAGGGGAAAAAGGCACAGGATGATTCCACCTGGCCTTTGCTCCCTGCCCTGTGAAGCTCCCTGCCTGCTGGCAGTCACTGCACCATGTTGGAGCCAGGAGATGAGTGAGGCCAATGGCTGAAGCTGCCAGGGCAGAGGTTGTTGTCCCCATGTGCTGCACCAGATAACGCTGTAGCATGTGTCAGGACTGCCCCAGATAAGGCTGTAGCACAGCCCCAGGCTGGGGAGGAGAGATCCTGAGGATCCCACATAAGGAGAGGAAAACCCCAACGACTTTGCACAGCAAAGACCTGAGGAAGGGGTGGGCAGGGAGCTGCTGTGCCCTGCAGTCAGGCAGATAACACGGAGATGAGCCAGAAACAGAGCAGGATTTCAGGAGAGGGCTTCAGCTGGACAAAGCAGGTGATGCTGGATGCAAGAACGTGGAGTGGGGCAGGGAGAAAGGAGAACACAGAAGGGTGAGCAGGAGAGGGAAGCCCCAATCTACTACAAAGGAGGTAACGAGGGAGGTGCCCTAATCTTACAAGCTTAAGAAGTAGCAGCTAAAAAGGATATTCACCAGCAGCACTGCCCCATACAGCTTCCCCATGAGAGGCACACATGCACAGAGCATATTCTGTTTAAATGTGAAAGATTTCAGCAACATAACAAGAGTTTTCCCATACGAAGGGCTCAGTCCTCACTGCCAATCTCACAGCATTCACCTCCAACATGTGTGAGCAGCTCCATTAAGAGTTGAGGCCTAAACATTAACATTTCCCAAGCAAATAGGGCATGTTAGGTCAGAAAGCTCCCTCCCAGCAGCTGGAAGCTGATAACTAAGTATTGCAACACCTTTTCAGGGAACTCCTTGCTTATGCACTTCAGCAAGGAAACAGCAACACCCTCAACAGAGCTCCCTGCAGCACAGGGAGGGAACAGGTTTGCCAGCACTATCATATTCCCACTGCAAAGACTTTTACATGCTAATAAAGCTGAAGACAGTTTTATAGGAGGTACTAAAGCCTCCTATCATGTTAATTTCTGCTCCAAACAGGAGATCACACCCAGCAGTTAATGGGAAAAGGCCTATTGCAGGCACTGACAAAGACTCAGCAATTCTTCTGCAAAACCTCCTAAGATCCCAAGCACCTGGTTCTGCAGAGGAACAGCCTCTTTTCCAGGCACTGAAGGAGAGGGGTTCTCTCAGGCCACAGAAAGGGTGTTTGCCCCACCACGCCGGGGCCAGCAGAGCAGGGAGGCAGCCTGGGGAAGGCAGGCTCCCAGCACGCACTCACCTTCCTGCTGCACTGCGTTGGCCACGGCTTTCTTCACCCGTCCAGACTTCACGACAGCCGGGTCTGAGTTCGCGTAATCCGCCACCGTCACTGCGGGAGACGGCGTCAACGGGATTAGGGATTACAGGGAGGGGGGAGAAGGGCTAAAAGCCGCCATCCCCCAAGGCGGGGACAGCAGCAGAGGAGCACAGGCAGGACAAGGAGCCCCAGCGGAGAGCAGGCGCCCCCCGGGGGAGGCCGGAGCGGCCTCGTCTACCCCCAACAGGCCCGTCACCCCCT
>NW_009923135.1:0-47250 GCF_000696875.1 Nestor notabilis
CCTAATCTTATTTCTCCTTTGTATCTGCTGCCTCCAACACACAAAGACCAAACCTTTCTTGTAGAGAGACTAAAATACTTCCGCTCCCCCACCCCCCCTTTCTTCTTAACTATGGAAAGATTAAAGCCGTACAAAAGCAATTTGACTAGCAGCAAATACAGATACTTGTGTTTGGAATGGGCCTAGAAAACACCAAGTCCCGGATATTATATGACCAAGAAGTGCTCTGTAGTTCCCTAGAAAACACACTCTTCACCACTATGAAAAACTCTATTGCTCAGATTTTGTTCTGAGATCTTCATATGAGTGGAGAGATTTCTTCCACCCCAAGACATATATGCCAGAATGAAATGGTTCCTTATATATGAGAACCCTGGAATGATACACAAATTCAGGGTTTCTTTAGCCAGGATGAGGCGACTGTGCTTCATATTGTAACCACGAATTCAACCTCCCCTCACCGGTCATGCCGTGTAGCTAATTGCCTTTTATTGTTTTCTTTTCCTTCAGGACACAGTCATTGCTCTTCAAGCCCTTGCTGCTTATGGTGGGGCCACCTACAATTCTGTTACACAAAATGTAGTCAAGATCACTTCCCAAAAGCTGTTTGAGAAGGTATTTGTTGTCAACAATGCAAACAGGCTCCTGCTGCAACAGATTCCCCTTCCAGAGGTCCCTGGGAAATACAGGCTATCAGTGAACGGCAGTGGATGCGTGCTTATGCAAGTAGGTGTCTACTCTCCTCTTCATCGTGCCTCACATTCTGCATACGTTACACCCATGGTTTTGATGATTCTCTGACTTCTCTTTATTTTTCCTAATTATTTGATTGCCCTAAACTATTTTAAAACTCTTTTTCCCACCCCATATTCTGACTCCTGTGGAGTCACAGCATGGAAAAAAAGGAGTCCTTTCTGATCAGCAGCTGGTTTCTCTCTGGGAGGTAGAAGAACCTTCATTGCTAAAGAGCAGAAGTCTGGTGTGTCCATCATCGACGTAAACAGGGGTCTTCCACTTAAAACCGAGGGCAACATTGCCAGGGAACTTCATTAGGTCTGACACTTGTTCTTTGGAATGCAAAGAAAAAACCTTGGCATGTTTGAACAAAAGGGCTTTTTCCTTTTCCAGGCAGCACTGAGATACAGTATTTACCTTCCAGAGGGGGCTTTTGGATTTTCTCTCTCAGTACAGACATCAAATGCTTCCTGCCCACTGGAACGACCAGCAAAATTTAATATTGTCCTCATAAGCAGGTAACGTGCCATCAATAAACCAGCTCCACAGAAGACAAGACAATGCAGGGAAGATTGCTGTGTGCGTTCAGTTCTGCTTATAAAGTCAAGAACCATAAAATGATCAATGCACTGATGATATCAATCTGTAAGACATAATATCCCAAAAGTCCTTGTGACAGTAACTGGTGGTGGTAGCACATACTTGACCCTCTCATACTAGGGGCTTTCTCAGTGTGCCTCCCTCTGGCTGCACGAGGCCAGAAGGATGGTCCAGACTGACAGGGCCCTCTGTTGTTTCAGTTACACAGGGAAGCGCAGCAGCTCCAACATGCTCATTATTGATGTGAAGATGCTCTCTGGCTTTGCTCCTGTTAAGTCTTCCCTGGACAAGGTAAGCTACAGGAGCAAAATTAAATGAGTCACCCCAGGGACTAAGAAGAAGACTGGTCTTGATGAAAACAGAAGCCTGGTTAAGAATCATTCACTCACAAATCCTGTGAGATGTTTGCATGGCTGCACTTTTCATTACTGGATGGAGGGAATGTCCTACAGGGAGCTGTGAGCACACAGACCTTCCCAGATTAAAAACTAGGAAGGGTTCCAGCTTGAGCCTGACCAGCTGGCAGCTACAACTGGGAGCTGGCACTGTCCAGATAGGGAATACGCCAGACTATACAACACCAAAGTCAGGCAGTATTCCCCAAATGAACTGTAGTGCCTCCCATGCACTTGGGAAGTGCTGAAGTGGCAGGTTTTGCTTAGTCTTCTCCATCTATACAGCAACATTTGGACTCTATCAGCTGATAGCTGATTGACAGCTGGCTAGGAACAGAATCCTGCAGCCATGCAGTGGTAGGGTCTTAGGTAGAACTTGGTTTTTAATGCTTTATATTTATCTCCAATTCCTTGTTTTAAAGCTTGTTGACAATCATGAAGTGATGCAAGTAGAAAACAAGAAAAACCATGTTCTCCTCTACCTGGAAAACGTAAGTTCTGATCACTATCTATTATTTATTTATTTTTTTTTGCAAAGGATGCCAACAGCAAAAATCAATGCCCCAGTGATGTGCATTAATTCCCATAATTTTCTTGGTGTCACATAATGTTCATGTCTGAAATTGGTGGAGTTGGAATACCAGACTTTATAATTCTGACCACTGGAGAATTAAGCTTCCTTTTCTGGGACATTTTTTCCCTCTCTGGCAACAGGATGTGTAATAACTACAGAATCAGGTAATCCGAGCAGGATAGGAAAACTACAACTCTTCACCTGAGTTTCACTTTGGACTCTCCAAACTTATTTCAGATAATGGATGTCCCACATGTGTACGTGTGGCTTCAGTGGGATTTGGAATACACAGTCTATCAGTTACCACCCTTGTCTGCTCCAAATGGTGTTGTAGAAACAAAACGACTTATGTGATCCTCATCCCTCTGTTCGCAGATCTCACAGAAGAAAAGGAAAGAAATCACTTTCTCAGTTGAGCAGGACTTTGTGGTGACCCAGCCCAAGCCAGCTCCTGTGCAGATCTATGACTACTATGAAACTGGTAAGTCTTTGCTTTTAAGCAGTATGAAGTTTGGGGGAGGGACGTGGACAGCAGAAACACCGCATGCATTAAGAGAGATCCAGAACCAGCCCTCCTGGAACCAAGACTTCCCTGGACTCTTATCAGGATCTGTATTTCGTGTCAGGGGAGAGACTTTTTCCACTTCTGTGAGCTCATGCCGAAGGTGACAAGTGGGCATGACTAGGAAGCTACAAAAATTCACATGCCAGAATGAAGGAGATTTCAAGGATTTCTGACTTAAGCTTATGTGGGGTGTATCTGCCTCCAGGGAAAGGCAGAGGAGTGGCCTGCAGGCTAATAGGAATATTTCTTTCCTTCTCCAGAAGAGTATGCTGTTGCTCAGTATACGTCACCTTGCAAAGAGGCTGCTGCAGAAATGGACTAATGATAGGAGAAGGTAAGTGAAATCCAGAAAAAAACCACAAGCAGGTGAGAATGTGAAGTATAAAGCAGCATGTGCAGCAAGATTGGCAGGGTGAAGAGAGCAGTAACTATTCTCTCACAAAATGGACTCTTCAGTCACCATCAGGCTTTTCAGAGAGCAGCCAGAAACAGTGACCAGATCCTTTCTCATGCTGTCAGAAGTCCTGACACCATGACATATGCTCAATGGACTCCAAGGGGAGAACATGTTGCTGTTCATGGGAAGAGCTCAGCCTCTAGAATGAAACTGAAAGGTGCAGAGTAACGGAGAGACTGGGAAATACCTTCAGAGTTTCCTCAAAAGCATCAACACTTAGCAAGGAATAATCTACCTCCAGCCATCCTTGAAAGCCTGTTCTGGCTCAGCACAGCAGTTATGCTGGCTGTTACCTGTCAGGCAGTTTCTGAGGGATATGGACACATATCCCACGTATTCCACACAGCTTTCTGCCAGGCCTTGGTAGAGCATTTGTCTGTTTTGCACCGAAGGGGCCAATTATCCTGTACCTGAAACAGTATTTTAGATCCTGCTGGTTTGTTCTCATTAAGGTTATTTTCTTTTGGATTTTCCCCTACAGGACCATCATAAATGCTGAACAAGTGGTCAAACAACCTATTTTTTAGTGTCATTAAGCCCTGGCAATGGCCATTTTGCCTTACTAATCACAGTGGGAGTCTGTGACACCATTTGAGCTAGTGTCTGATTCTCTGTTTTCTTTCACGGCACATCTCTCTAGATTTGTATCATAATCACATATACCTTTCCACCAATAAACCTCCCTTTTACATTGGGAAATGGCTTTTTTCAGTGTCACAGAAGAGGCGTTTTAATGACAGTCCACATGTTATGTTTGAAGGCTGGGGAAGATGAAGTTTAATGTGTGGACATCACAGAGTGACTCTGCATATGCTTAGTAGAAGAAAGGGTGGAGAAAGGGCCAGATTTCAGCCTAGGCCTGGTAAGCACCGGGTCCCACACCCTGGATCTCCCCCATAGTTGGCTCTCCAAACCTTGAGACTGGCCAGAGTTTGTCCAAAAGAGATGATGAACCTGGACCATGATGCCTTGTCCCAGCCACCAGCAACAGGCTTCCCTGTTTTCCTGCACCTCTTGTCATCACCCACTTTGTGACACTTGGAATCATGGTGGCTTCTCCAAACGCAAATGTGCTTGGGCTGCAGCTTGCCAGAGTTGGTGGATAGATAGGGAGAGCATGATCCAGGCACTACCAGAGCCCTCTCGGAGGGGACAAAGGGACAGGGAGGCATGGCTGGAAATGGGGGAGCAGAGCAGCATCGGGAGACATCAAGAGAGAAATATGGGTGCAGCTCCTCTTACCCAAGAGAAATAACCTGACCAGCAGCCCTCACCCACCCCTCCCATGGCTGTGGCTGCGGCAGGGGGGTCCAGGTCCATGCTGGCTTATCTGCACTGTGCTGGGGCCATCCACTACACAGGAGTGGGGAGAAAAGGATGGAGCTGTCATGGGGATGGGGGGGTGGGCAAGGACCAGCCATGCAAGGGCATGAACAAGAATTTAAGCAAAGATTCAAACAGTTCAAATGCTGGGGACTAGTGTGTTTTTTGAAGGGATGTGTTTCACCAGGTAATTTGCTTCTCTGTGTGGACTTGCTTCTCTTTTTTTTCCCCAATGAAAATTAATCATGTCAACACAGAATATCCCTCTTCCCCAATCAATTTTATTTTTTTTTTGCAAAAGGCAGTGAGTAATTTGAGTTGGTATTTGTGCTTCTGAGTTGCTCAGGTCTGGCTCATGAACAAACTAAATGTCTGAGTCTCCACAGCCAGCAGGGTACACAAACACCCACAGCATCCATTAGCCATGTGTGAGTTTAGAATTGCACAGGGCTGGCGATGCAGGATATGCAAGACAGTGATGTTACAAAAAGCCATTTCATTAAGTTTCACAGATGAGGAACTTGTGGGGCATGAAACTGCTTTGGGTAGAGTGCAGATTTCCATGCTAAGTTCCAAAATTAAAACTTCACTGGCAGTAGGAGGGAAGCCAGAAAGGCTGCGAATTTTGCTTTCCAGATGCACCCCAAACTGTAGCAACCATCTGGATTTGCATGAGCATCAGACTGGACTACAGCAAGAGAAATCAGTAGTTACAACAACAAGGTTAAAAGGAAAGCAGATTGAGTGGATGTGGGTACAGGATGTGCATCTTTCTGGAGGATTTGAGGCCAGTTAAACCAAGGCTTCAGCTTCTTACATGGAACTCATAGAAGTTCCCCTAAGGTCTTGCAAAACGTTATTCTGTTCAACCAAACATCATTTTCTGGGAAGAAACAAGGTTCTGAAAAAAAAATAAGCAAGCTGCATTTTTACCATTCTTTTGGAGTCTTCTTTTCCTTTTAGGCCAAACCTGAACTATCAACTGCTATTTCCCACCGCAGACTCTTCCTCCGCAGGCTGAAAGTGTAATGTTTATTATGTGATTTCATCCTGTGACTCAAACAGATAATTGCTGGTTGCAGGCAGATCTAATGATCCATGCTTACGTTCTTCCTCTAGATTTTTATATGTAGACCATGTTCTCCCTGGCTCCTACTCCCACAGAGACAGCAGTATTCCTTAAAACGCATTCCAATACCTCCCAGATTTCTGGAACCTGCGTGTCTCATTTCAGCTCTAGGTTTTGTGCACCTGAAACTGAGAAAAGTGTATTAATTGTTTACTGAGCAAGACAGGGACACCCACTAGACTGAATGTCACTTCTTCCTCTGTAATCTGATAATCCTGAGAGGTCATACAATTCAATCCTGGGGACTCAGGGAGTGTTCTAGGTCAAAACTACTTTAATTTTGGCAAGATGTACAGGCTAAGCAAATTCTGCTTTCCCCAGTGGTGAATGCTCCATCCCTGGCAGTGTTCAAGGCCAGACTGGACAAAACCTTGGCCAACAGGGTCTAGTGTGAGGCGACCCTGCCCACGGCAGTGGAGTTGGAACTGGAAGATATTAAGGTCCTTTCCAACCCAAACCTTTCTATGATTCTGTGGTTCTATGAAGTGTGAGAAAATGAGGCTCTCTGATCCAAGAGGTGCTCTGAGCTCCTATACACTGGTTTACTGTGCTTGGTACTGCACATCTCAGTTTAAAAAAGCTACCTGAGAACGGAAACAGATATAAGTATCCACTGAAACTGTTGTGCAGGTCCTTGGACTGAGTTAGTAATACTATGAGAAATGGGAAATCCAAAACTTCGCTACGGTTGTCTGCCAGTGCCCTTGTGCCTGCTCTGCAGCTTCTGTACATAGCTCTGTCAGAAGTACATTAAAGCTATCCTGAAATGCAGGTTCTTGTGGGAAAAAAAAAAAAAGAGATAACAGAATCTAATCATGAGAATGTCTTGGGCTAAGTTGTTCTGTCAAGCTTCTCTTTGTGCTAAAGCCTTCTTTGTAGAGTTTATTTGTGGCATGGGAATTGCTTTGCTGCTCATGTGGAGTTCACACTGAAGGATCTGCTAAGGGCTGGTGACAGAATCTAATCACATGAGAATGTCTTGGGCTAAGTTGTTCTGTCAAGCTTCTCTTTGTGCTAAAGCCTTCTTTGTAGAGTTTATTTGTGGCATGGGAATTGCTTTGCTGCTCATGTGGAGTTCACACTGAAGGATCTGCTAAGGGCTGGTGCCATGGTCTAGTTAAGAAGAAGAGGACTTGCAATTGTTATAGAATTACAATGTTCCACACTCATTTTGGAAACCGAATATAAGCTTTTTTTACTGTAGATGATGTCTCATCTGTGATGTGGGCAGCAGGATGCAAAATCTAGAGAAAGATGAGCTGCAGTGTAACAGCATTCTCTTGCTCAGGTTCCTCAGTTGCTTAGCCAGCACTCTCATTAGACAAAGGAGTCCTTGGTCCAGGGAATTTGGTTGCTTCATCTTTAGGCTCAAATCCTCTTCTATCCCTGCAATGTCACAGGTAATAGTGCCAAGCTGCTAAACAATAGAGCAACACCTCAGCTCTATGACTTCTTTTATTTTCCATATCTTGTTACCTACTTGATGTTAAAGTCTTCTCCTCACCACCCTCCCTCTGTCAAATATGAAGTGTGAGTGATGACCAACCAATTCACTCATCAGAGAAGACTTGGCAGTGTGCCAGAAATGTGCTAATTTCTTCAGTCAAGAAACAGTGACATGTCAAAATGCTCTGAGGAAACACTTCAGCCTCGCTCCCTGATCTTTCTCTGGTGAGTTCCTTTGCCACCTGCCTGGTGGACAATTCGGGAGGACCCTGTTTGCAGTCAAATGACCCCCAACGTCTGATTCATCAGACACAGAAACATGATCACATCTCTGGCACCACTGGCTAAGAAATGCATAGCATTGGAGAACGGCTTCTTGAGGAACATCACTCATGTACTTTTTAGTGTTTTATTCAGAGTAACAATGAAAAATGTTCTCAAAATTGTTTCAAGTGGAGAAGCAATGTTGTGTCAGCTAGTCCTCTAGCTCAACCGCAAGAGAAAGGTTCTTTCTGTTCAGCTTCCTGAAGGGTCACCTTTTGAGGGTCAAGAAAATCCTAAATGCAAGGCTTTACAGTGAACAGAGGGGAACTTCTTGTTCTTTCTGTTTCTGATGCTCTTGCAAGCACAGCACCCTGATCTCCCGATGCCTTTTGATCCTGCCCTGGAGTCCTCCACTCCCCTGCCACACCAGTGCTCCTGCGGGGCAAACCAGGACCTTCCTTAGAACGTGATTTCAGCAGGGCTCCTGGACCCCATGTGGTCACGCTCTGTATATAACCTGGCAGGTGGGAGTCTTAAAAAGGTCTTATCTGAGAGTGATGGCAGGGTAAATACAAGTGGGGCAGGCAGAGGTGAAGGGAGTGAAAAAACCACCATGCTGAGTATTGACAGGGCTCTGTGTGCACGCTATGAAAGTGCTAACCTTGCACTTTGTTTTCAGTCTCCCACTCTTTGGCTCAGCACCCACAAGGAGGTGAAGGCTGGGTTATTACCAGAGGCAATTGCACAACCATGCCACGTGTTTTCTGCTTCAATAGAAGTGACCAGCTCTAGGCCCCATTGGTTCCCCTTGCTGTCCCTCCTGTCAAAGCAACGTGTGTCCACACTCACTCAGTAACCTGAGGTCTGTGCCATGGTAAAGCTCATCTGGGAAGTCCTGTGCACTGAGTATGGGATGCACAGCTGGCTCTCTCCTCACTGCTTAGGAAGGATCTTGTCCTATTCCCATACAACCACTTAAGTCCAGAGCAGGGTATCCCAAAACAGGAAGGAAGTGCAGTGGTATAATGCAGCCAGAGCAGGCTCTGTAGCAGGACACTGTGTACAAAGATGTCCTGATAAATGGCATAACCTCCATCAGCATTACAGCATCATGGCTCATACCCCTTTCCCTGACCTGAAAAGCCAAATATGGCCAGCTCTGCCCTGCCTAACAAGGTGCAAGGTGCAAAGCAGAGGTTCAGGGAAGGATTAAACATGAGAATATCTGATTTCCTTTCCTTGTACTCTATTAGGACTTCTTATCTTGCTTCCCTGTAGCATCCTCCATCTCAAAAACCTGGACAAACACACTGTCAGCTGAATCCCAGCTCCCCTCTGCACTGGGGAAAGATCTGTGTCTTTGAGCACCAAATGACATTTGGCTTAGCTGTGACACAGAGAAGGGCCTGGACTTATCCAGAGTTATTCAGCAAGGCAGTAACTGAGCTTAGCATAAAGCCCTTCCCTCCTGCTTCAGCTGAGCCAGCAGGTTCTGTGCCCGAGGCCCCAGCAGTGCCAGGCCAGCTCCTCTCCCAGCATGGCTGGAGGAGCGAGCCCCCCAGCATAGCCACCGCAGCAACCTGGTGTTGCACCAAGCAAGTACAGCGTGGTCCATCCAGCAGATGACATCAGAACAGCCTTCTGCTGCCGCCTTCTAGAAAAGCCATTCAGAGGGGGCAGTGATTTGGAGTTTCACTTTTCTGTAGCTAAATGAACATCTATTCTAAATAAGAACAATCTTTGAAACACCCGTGACATGTAAGTACTCTCTTTTTCTCTGCTGGTGCTCTTGCTCATGGCCTTGTGCCATGAAGTTTGGATAGTCTCTGGGGATGGCTATACCATGGCAAGTCTGGGCACCTTTTCTGTTGCTGCATCACCCTCAGAGGGAAGCATTTTTTCCTTCTGTCTGCTCAGCATTTCTCCATATGCCACTACCGCTGTCACCGTGCACCTCTGAGAAGAGCATGGCTCCAACTTCATTCCACCTGCCTTGAACATCAACAGTACAAGTACCTTCATGAGATGCCTGTACTAATGTAAGGGGAGAGGGAGTCCAGGCAATAAAATCACAGCTAACGCTAAACACAAAGTTTATAGGCATTACAAAATGTGGTTTTATATGGTAAAGTTTTAGCTGAAGAGTCATATGACTCAAAAAGAGTATAGTTAATTGTGCCAAGTGCTGTTTTCAGATACATTTGTAAATGTTTTGGCTCTTTCTCTCTCCTTCTTTGGCAACAGTCTGAGCAATACAGATGTATAAATTAAAATAGGTTTTCATTTTTATTACATCAGGAATTACCTTCATTTCTCTGTAATGTCCAATATCCAAAATATCTGTGAACATGCAAACAGATAGTTTATTTTTTATATATTTAAAATCATTAGATAACGTTCACTCACTACTTTTAGTGGATTTAATAGTGGGATTTCAACAACTGGTTATTCTCTGTGTGTACCATTCATTTCAGACAGACACGCTGCAGGTTTCTCATGCTGGAGGCTTAACAACCTCGGTTGCAGCATTTTTTGCAACATACAGCATATGTTTCTCTTAAGAAAAGACGAAGTTTATGCATAGAGGTGATGTTTGTTATACTATAGCTGGGAAACCTGGATATACCCTACCTTGTATAGAGCTTACCCTACAAATGGGCTAGCCTTACATCACACAAAATACAGCTATAGGACTATTTATAAATCCCAGCTACCAGTTTAGCTTGCAATTTAATCTATGAAGGGCATTAAAATGAGGGTAACTCATTGATGCCTTTGCCATGCCTGGATTTACTCATTTGTTCACATGACACCATAGGAATATGTTATATTTGGCAGCTCAGCTCTCTGTGCCTGGGAAAGGCAGATCGTCTGCCACCAGGCCCTTTGTCTCTGGTTAAGAGTAGATTGAAGTTTGCATTTTATTGCGTATCTTTCTTTATCTGCATGGTGCAACTTGCAAAATGTTCATATTGTGTGAGGTTTCCTGTTAGAGGACCTTCACTATGGCATGTGAAATGTTTTGTCACCCTATTTATCTCTCTGGGTGTTGCTGTTGCTCCTATTGATTTATACAAGTACTTTTTCTTGTAATGCTTTTTCGTCATTTGAAATAAATTGCTTTGGGGAAATGAATATAATTATTTAGATTTCCTTTAAAATAAAAATACTGATTTTTTTTCCAGCCTTTAGCTGAGCAGTTAGCATGTTAACCAGAGCTGTCAATATAAGATTTACAGTGATTGTTTTCTCACCTGTCCCCGTGCAAAGCTGATGTCGGTACTGAAGAGAGACATTCCTTTTGCTAGAGCAGCTGGTTTCTACCAGGGGTTCTTGTGTGAAAGTGCAGGGACCACCTTAGGCACAATACCAGTATTACAAAGAACTGTTTCCTCAGCTTTTTCTTTTAACACTTGCCTCTTATTGAAAGCCAAAGGTTGAAGTTAAGTTTATTGTTTTGGTTTGGCTTTAAGAGCTGAACATTGCGTTATAGTTCTTGAAAAGGCAGAACAGGGATGTAGTAAAGAATAGGTGTCTTATTGAGATTATTTACCTTTCGTGACAGTGGTTCCAAAATTGCTCAAGATTGCAGACAAGGATTCCTGTAGATGAAAGTGTTGAGATAGTATTAAGGGTATTAAAACCACCCATAGACACCTTTTCTTCCTGCAGTTGTAGGGACTGGTGAGCCACTCTGTTACTGGACAATTGGTAGTCATCTACGAAGCTGAACTATAAAAACTGAAAAGAAGCCAGAGGAAAATATACCAGATTTGAGTTAAGGTAATTACTATTGCACACTCAATATCTTATTTTATTTTTATGGGGAAATATGTTTTCTATAGTGGTCCTAAACTTGGGGGTGTAGAACACGTCACATTTTTCTATCACCTTTGCTACGAAATGCAGTGAAGACTCTATGGCTTATAGAGAATTTTTCAGAATAAGCTTTGCTGTGACTGGAATTTATCAATACTTATGATGGCCTGTATTAACTTACTCACTGCACCTTTTGTGCCAGTCAGTCCAACTCAAAATAGTGAATTTTAAAGTGCTGGTGGAAAGGAACCTGTGAAGGAAATACTGTGGAGAATTAAATGCTCCAGAAAATACATTAAAAAAAAAGTCATCATGATACATCCAGGTAATGCAGAAGTGCTTCCATGGCATCCATTTCTTATTGATGTGGTATCTTGCTCCATTTCAATATGATAATACCTGGAAAGGAAATCCAATGCGTCAGCACATATAACTTACCAATATACCACTGTAACCTTTCTGAGTATTATCTAGAAGGAAGGTAATTTACTAAGTGGTCCTTGGAACAAAATAAAGTTTTAGAATAATATCATAGTTTTAATTTAGAATTGTAAACAAATAAGTTTCAAAAATCTTCTGTGAAACAGCCGAAAGGTATAAAAATGAGAGTAAACATATGTAACCATTCACTTTCAAGCAGGATGAACCAAAATTAATTGTTAGTATTTACTATAGAAATCCACTGTGCTTGGAGGGTTATAAGAAATTTGATATAGGCATTTTGTCTGTATCACCCATTTACTATGATGTGGCCTAATTTAAATTCTTTATGATTAACAGTTAGGTACAATGTTTCACTTAGGTTTTGTACCAGCTTAATATGGGGACTAGTCACTGAAGATAGTAGATAAACAGATTGTCTCTTGATCTACCAGGTACACGCTGACCTCAGACACGTATGAAGCATTATCGTAAGAGGAAATCTCTTTCCTGTGATTAAAATCATGACTGCCAGTTCACTGAAGCCATCACCATGTATGGCAAAGGTGTTGCATGCCCTTTTCAGCACTGCTATCTTTTATTAGACCAGCTAGCCTTGTTGGAAGAAGTAGCCAGTCTTTCCTTGAGGTCTGAAAAAGCACCCAGAAGCTTTCAAACTAAGTACAAGTTCAGACCACTTGTTCTGAGCTTTGTGAGAGAGGAACCAGCTGAAGCACCAGCTAACTGCCTGAACTAAAGGGCAGTTAGTGCTTGTAGAAGCAAAGTGGGCATTAGGGTGTCAGAGAGCTAAGCGGTTCCTGGGGGATGGAGAAACAGGTATTTTACACCTCATGGATGGTAAATTGGTTAATAGAAGGAAGTAGATGATAGTGAATAAGATCTCCACGGAATCACTGGGTTTGATGACCCTGTAGATCTATGATTTTAGTTTTCCACGCTCATCCTTAGAATGTATTATGCATGTGTCCATTCGGATTACTTTTTGATTTCCGTTTACAGCAGCCTGAATGACAACAGGCAACTTGGGATGAGTCATGTTTTCCAGCAAATGCCCAGGGCACTATTGCTTTGAAAACTGCTGTTTTCCACAAGTTATTTACAGGAGAAATCGAAGATGGGAGTGAGAGGATAGATGATAGGGGGCACTTATGGAGAAAGCTCTGTTTATTACTTCATAGTTACACAACCACTTTTTTATCAGTATTTTCATCTCTAACTTACAATCTTCTAAATCTTTTGGTTTGAGTGAGCATGTGTTTGTTCCTCCTCCATATGACATTGATACAACACTTTCCCCCTGCAGACACTGCTTGCCTCTTGACTGTTTTCTTGTCTTTTGTGGTTTATAAAAGGTGTTAAATTTTATTCCATGAGAGACCGTGCCCGATTTCTGAACACCATTCTTAAACTTCCTTTCATCCCCAGACATTTCTCCTGGGCCTTTGCACTGCCCTTCCTTGTGTTTTTTCCAGCTGCTACATCAGAGTCAAGGCACACCGTAGAGCTAACGTTCAGTCTTCACATTCACTCTTTTTCAAAGCTTCATCTTCAGATAAAGAGCATATAGGGCTGCCTGTGCTGTTGTGATCTAATAAGCCCTACAGCTGCAGTTCTGCAGTTTTCTGAGGACTGGTGCAAACCAGCCACCTAGTTAGGGCTCTCAGGGTCTCCTCATAGTTTGGACTGAGTATTTCTGTTCAATGCTGGAATTTAGCAAACTTCTTTTCTTACTAGATTGAACTTCTGGATAAGATACTACAAGCAGGAGATTGCAGAAGACCCAAGTCAAGTGAGCAGCACTGTGTCTAGTGACTCACAGCAGCACAGATCTTAATCTGGCAAAGGGAAGGAGTAGCCACCTGGAATACCTGAGACATCTGAACTCCTGGTGACACCAAATGATGGAAGATGATTACCGTGCTGGTTGAGGCAAGGGTGTCTTCCAACAACATGGTGTAATATTGGTGCACATTCACAGTGGAAGCAGAACTTACTTCCATATCTAGACTAGCACTCCACCCCATTTTGGGTTATATTCCTGACAGATTGCCTAACCCATAGTAGCTTTATTAGCAGCTCTGTCAGCAAACTACTGCAGTATTACGTTAACATAATATGGGCAGTGTTCATCTGTGTGTGTTTCATTTTGTTCTTAATACCTATAAACCTGGCTTTGGGCTTCGAAAGATCACAGTACCTCATATTAGAGTGCTGTGATTGGATGCTGCCCACAGGGAATATTACCTTATGTTGAACATGGTTCATTTCATAGAATCATAGAATAGTTTGGGTTGGAAAGGACCCAGTTCCAACCCCCCACCATAGGAAAGAACACCTTCCACTAGACCAGGTTGCTCCAAGCTCAGGTTGCTCCAGGTTGTCCAACCTGGCCTTGAACACTGTAAAGGATGGAGCAGCCACAGCTGCTCTGGGCAGCCTGTGCCAGCACCTCACTACCCTCACAGGGAAGAACTTCTTCCGAATATCTAATCTAAATCTACCCTAAGAGACTGCGTATTATGTATATTATGTGTATATGTATATTATCTACCCTAAGAGACTGTGTATTATGCTGCCTTGAGATGAACAAAACTTTCCCCAACACTGTGGGTTTTGATGGGTTAAAGGAAGCAGGGTTTGAATCATTCAAAGATTTCTCATGTAAGCAGTATTCAATAAATACCCTTCCCCCACTTGGAAAGTCTCTGGCCAAATACTGCCCCTCTGTTCCAGCTCCTCCTTGCTGCCTCTCCCCATTTCCGGATGGGCCCTGGCCCCCAGCCCTTATCTCCTCCAGTCCCTGGGCTGTTTGCAGAGAGCAGTTATAAAAAGGCTGACTGAGCAGAGAGTGGAGGGGAATTACAAGGTGCAGGCAAACAGCAGCACCAGACCAGACCGAGTATCTGCTTGACTCACCACAACCTGCTCTGCACCATGGGGAAGGCTGGGCTGCTCCGCAAACCAAGTATCTTCCTCCTTCTCCTCTTCTTCCTTCCTGGAAACAGCTCTACCACCACAGAACCGTAAGCAACACACGTGCAAGTGGCGGGGGGAGTTCTTAGTGCTCTTTTCCCCTTCTGTTTTCTTCCTTTCTGTCAAACAAACAGCTATGCCAGTTTCTTCCATTCCTGCCTGGAACACCACTACCAGCCAAGCCCTGAGTTTCCCACACAGGGAGCTCTGCCAGTGCTCCCCACTCTCACCCTGCAAACCCCTGCTTGTCCTGCCCTGGGACACCTACACCTATCCCCTCTCCAGCTCTGCCGGTGCTCACACTCCTGTCCTGTAGCTGCCTGCTAGTCCAGCTCTTACTTTTCACGGCATTTTTGCCTAAGTATATTCTTGCCTAGAAACCTTTAAGTCCCTGGGGGTTTGTGGACATGATGCTAGAATCCATGTACTTACTTTTCCCGCATTACCCTTATTTCAGTCCCTGGGTTGTTTCTCCCTGTTCTCTCGTTGCTTTCAAGCCAGTTTGTTTCCCTTGGCAGCATCGGATGTACTTGTTCCCAAAAAAGGTCGTGTGACCTAGATTCTCCTCTTCCAGCATGGAGCCTGGCACTGGCACCCTCCCCTGGGTCATCCACCTCCGGGCTCTGCTGACCAGCCGCATGGCTGCGGTGCCTGCTCTGCTGGGGGCCCAGAAGAGAGAGGAAGCCCAGGAAGACACAGGCTGGCTGGAGTCTGGCCTCCCCACTCAGCCTCCCCTACTACAGAGGGCTGCTCTGAAGCCTGTAGTCTGGACAGGAGCAGCCACCCTCCTTAGACCCCGGCTGCTGTCACACGTTGTGCTTCCGGCTGCGTTGTGCTGGCAGAAGCGCAGTTACCACCACCACTGTTGCAGCTCCTGTAATGCTTGCTGCAGAGATTTCATGCCCACAAGCACCTCAGTAGTGTTGGCAGTGGTGGCAGAAAGTGCAGCATTACTGCTGCTGCTTGCTTTGTGATCAGACGTGATGTAGTGACTGGCTCGGACTGAAGGACCTTTCACTCACACTGTACCATCAACCCCTCATTCATCTGCCCTGTCTGGGTGCTTCTGGGACAGATCAGCCAGCGCAGTCTGCTTCAGCATCAGGCAGAGGTCTCTGGTCTCCCTACAGTAATCTGATGCAATTAATTAATGATTAAATATCTTATTCATACCTGCCCAAGATGAAAGGGAAAGGGAATGAATTTGCTCAGACCCCTCCTCCTATGAGCAACGTCCTGCTCTTCATCCCTGACCTGAGTACCATTTTGGGAGGGAAGAACAAAGAAAGGCTAAGAGAGGTGAGGAAGAGAGGGGTGTAGCTGGGATCCACAGAATGAAGACAGGAGCTCCATGGGGAGGTAGTGGAGTCTGAGCAGTCGATTGCTAGGTAGCACGAGGGTTGTGGTTCTAAGTGCTTCAGGGTAGATCAGATGTTGTGAACAATACAGAAGAGAAGCCAGCCTTGAACTGAGACAAAATGAGGCTTCCAACAGACTTGCTTGCTGTGTTCTGCACAAGCAGGGAGTTTGCTTCTTTGAGCAGCAACAGTTGCTGCTATTTCTGTTTCAGATGTGGCTGGCTGCACAGGAGACACAATTAAGTCTCAGACTACATATTAGAAGTGCACCAAGTTAGTGCAGCACTGGAACAGGAGACCCAGAAAGATGGTGGAAATTCTATCTCCTGAGTCCTTTGCAATGGTCCTGTTCCAGAAGAGAAGTTGGGCTTGGGACATCCAGAGGTGTCTTGCAAACAAAAATTCTATGATTCTGCAAGATGCTGACAGCAAGATGATTTTCTTTTCTTGCTCTGGGTCTGTTCTGGAAGAATTCAACAGGAGGTGTTGTTGCTCTCTTCTGGTATGTGGTTGTGCGTGCAAGCCATTTTACAAGGCAGTGGGCCTTCTTGGGAATAGACTGCATATGGTCAGAAAGGCAAGGTCATGTTGGCACTTGAATTGGCACGTATGGATTTGGGTTGGTGGAGCTGATGGTTGGGTGTTTGTTCTAGGACGTGGCTGAGAGTCAGTACATAGACATTAGTCCATCTTAAGCTAGAGAATTAACAAACTCATAATTTTTGCCTTAGCCATTTTCTCTGGGTCATCTACCCCTTCTTGATGCCTACTGCTGACAGAGTCATTGCCTCTGTTGTCAGAACAGTTGGTTGCATGCAGGGTGGCTGCTGAGGTCTCTTTTGGAAGCCCAGATGCTTTTTGTCCTGGAATGTCTATAGATGGACTTTGTGACCCAAGTTATTTAAAGCTCTCATAGTGCTTTAATTCACCTAGCTCTTTTCACCAACACATCCCAAAACAGCTAAAGGGAGGTGTATAAACAGCATGGTTTTCCTTGTTTTCAAAGGCAGGGAAGCCAGTGTAGGGGGAAGGTCTGTATGTTGGCCAAAATTTCATCAGAACAGTGAACAGGAAGAGGAATGAGGCCAAATTCCCCACAAACTAGGTCACACTGTCCTTCAGCAGATGGGATGTTATAGTCAGGTTGCCAGTTCCACTGACAGAGAGTAGGGGAAATTAGACGAGGGGAAGCAGGCACAGGGTGAAGCTGTGGTGAGAAGGCTGTGGAGGAAGAGGAGCACTAGAGCAAGCAGTCACAAGCTGTAAGTCACTCCTGGGGTGGCTGAAGCTCTTGCCTTTCACTGCTTCTGCAACAGCATGACCAGAGTTGCCATCAGGCCTATCACCACACTTTATCCTGTTGCTTGGTGATGAGGGAAACAAATGTACTGCCTGGGCTCCATTGCCTCCACAATAGCTGTAGGACTTGCCAAAATCCCAGATCTCAGGCAATAATATAGTTCTGGATGGGTACAGCTGTTTCCTCAGGGCTGGCACCATCTGGCAAGGTGCACTTTAGCTTTCTCCGTGGAAGAGTATGAGCAGTCCTGACCACAGGTTTTGTCCCATGCATACACTGATTAACATACCCTGCAGACTGTATTGCCATCAGAACCTTCTGCTCTGGGTAGCTTGTATGCTCACAGGGAAAAAGGAGTACTAGACCCATAAAAATGGTCCTTCAGACCAGAGGACTACACTGACTCTGTATTCTGTCTGCATTGGCAGTCAGTTGTAGGTACTGAGGGACCTTGCTGAGGAACAAAACAAGTACTGTGGAAATGAGTTTCTCATCTGTTGTAGACTTAAGGAGCTCCTATCAGAAGTTCAAGGTCTTACTGTGGCACCTCTGCTGCTATGTTTTGTAGCCAATTCTGGGCAATTAATTTACCCAGGACATTTTTAATAATCTTCATATCAGGAGTAACTGATCTTCTGGCCCTTAAGAGCCTCACACCAAATTTTATGTAGCCAGTGCTATTGGGCAGGCAGCATATGCCTTGTTACTGGCAGGTGGGGATTAACAGCTTCTTTTAAGAGCATGATCCTAGCTGGATGTGCAGGTGAGGCCCTAATTATCCAACTGGATAATACCTAGTTGGCACCTGCTGGATCCTTTTGATTCTCACACAGTAGGCTGCTGTTTACTACCTGATGCAGCCAGGGCATACTGCCTTTTTTGGACTCCAGAGCTCAAGAGCCATGGGCTGTCCACACCAGAATTGCATATTTGGATTTTGCCACAATGGGTAGCATGAAGTTCCTCAGTTTAATTTTGTACGTTAGCAAAAAAGTTTCTGTTCCCTTCTATTTTTAAGACAGATGCTTAGTATTTTCTTGTGGTGGTGTTTACTAAACTTGCTGTCACAGGTGATGAACAAACCATGTTTTCTTTTGTTCACATCATGACTTTATACCTTTCTGATGTGACTTCATCTATACAGTGTCTCCTCCTACGAAAATCATTCTAGATTTCATATCATCACTGCCATCTTTTGCTGAATCTTTTCTGATAAATCCATTTTTTAAATGCATGCCGCATGTGAGATGTGGAAGTACCTTACGATTATACAATGGCAGAATAGCGTGTTCTGGTTTGTCCTCTATTCCTTTCTGAATGCTTCCCTACAGTGCACTTGTTACTTATCACTAAGGGAGAATTTTCCAAGAGTGATAAACAGCACTCATGTCTGAATGGTAATAGCCCACTTAGTGATGCTGCACATACATGATACTATATATACTGTCAGGCTAATTTTTTCATAGAATCACACAATCATAGAATGGTTTGAGTTGGAAAGGACCTTAACATCATCCAGTTCCAACCCCACTGCCATGGGTAGGGACACTTCACACTAGAACATGACGCTCAAGGCTCTGTCCAGTCTGGCCTCAAACACTGCCAGGGATGGAGCATTTACCACTTCTCTGGGCAGCCTGTTCCAGTGCCTCACCAGCCTCACAGTAAAGAACTTCTTCCTTGTATCTAACCTGAACTTCCCCTGTTGAAGTTTGAAACCGTTATGCCTTGTCCTACCACTACAATTCCTGATGAAGAGTCCCTCCCCAGCATTCCTGTAGGCCCCCTTCAGATACTGGAAGGCTGCTCTGACATCTCCACGCAGCTTCTCTTCTCCAGGCTGAACAGCCCCAACTTTCTCAGCCTGTCTTCATATGGGAGGTGCTCCAGCCTCTGGGCTTGCTCCAACAACTCCATGTCCTTCTTATGTTGAGAACACCAGAACTGGACACAATACTCCAAGTGAGGTCTCACAAGAGCAGAGTAGAGGGGCAGGTTCACCTCCTTTGACCTGCTGGTCACACTTTTTCTTCCTCTATAGATTATTATCTATTGATTATTTTCCCATTGTGAACAGTTCATTTGCCATTTTTGCCACACAGTCCCACCATAGGACAAAAGTTTTCCATATATCTGTAAGTCAATTGACATAAAATCAGTTTCCACAAATATGGAAGTTGTCCAGTTCCCCTGGACAATTACGAGAAAATCGTATTTCCCACATCACTTAGAGGTCTACTGAAAAACAGGGGTCCCAACACAGCCTCCAGAAATTTTCACTGGTTTTGTTTCTGATCTTTTAACCTTTCATAAAAGTTAAACATTGTTGTGGTCTTTTTAACCCTTTGTTTCTGATCTTTTGACCAATTAATCAAGGTCAGAATTAATTGATTTATTAATAAAAACTAGTAAAATGATCCAGTTTATTGTATGTCAGCTTAGTTTAAGGGTCTTTTGTGAGGGACCTTTGTTGAAAGCTCTTTGAAGATGCAAGTGCACTTGTGTTGCAATAAACCACTGCTCTCTGAAATCCTTTGTGTGCTCACCTTAATAAGGTCCCAAACTGCAAGCACTCATATTTTTGCTCAGCGTGAAAAGGATTTGGAAACCTGGATAGGCAAAGACAGGAGCAGCCAGACAAGTGGGTGGTTTTTCTCAACCCTAAAACTGCTGAATTTTCAGCCTCTTTTAGCTAATGCCTTTGAGTCTCAATAGGAGATTGTGGGATATACAAAAATAATTAACAGTCTGGAACCTTTCACACCATCCTTACTCCCTGTTGTGAAGCTGAACAAAACATGCTTTGTAAAGGGCTCTCTGTTAGCACAGAAATTATTCCTTCCACTGCAAGCATTTTCCTGCTTTTAAGCTAATTAGTCGGGCAGTTTAATATGTATAAACCCAAAATAAAATGAATGCTCATGTGTACATGCACTGCAATTCATAGGTAATGGATTAGGCATGCTGATTTGTTAATTTCTTTTCACTTAATACTGTTTCCTTAAAATGGTTTCACATTTCTGATCCTCTTGATTCTTGCTTCCCTCTCTTCCTAGGCAGTATATGGTGCTACTGCCCTTTCTGATACACACCGATTCTCCTGAGAAAGTCTGTGTTCAGCTGACCCACCTGAATGAGTCTGTGACGCTGAGTGCCGCGCTCGAGTATCAAGGGGAAAACAGGAGCTTGATTGACGACTTGGTGTCAGAGAAGGATGTATTTACCTGCATCCCTTTCTCTGTGAGTATCTCATCCTTGTGGAATGATCCCTTGTGTTTACTGATGTGGCATAGTATATCTAAACAGTCCTGAAATGAGAAGTAAGACATATTGCAATCAGAAACTTCTAAGCTAAGCCAAACGAAAAACGAATTTGATGTGGCAAATTAACTGTGATAGGCTTATGAGGAGTATTTATCCACCATTACCAAATGCTGTGTCCTACATGATATTTCTGTGCACGCAAGGCTTAGAGAACTTTTTTTGGGATCCTTCGTTCTAGAACCTCAACAGACAGAACATATCCCATGTTTGTTTGATCTGTGTAAACCTCAGAGGAAAAATAGCGAAGTGGAATGTGAACCTTAGAAGCTGGGGAATGGTTAAGGTAGTGATATCCATGAGGTCATTTGTTTTCTTCTGGAGCTTATTCATGATTGTTTCCTGCAGAAGGCTGGTTGGTGAGTAATGTAAGCAACTGGCCCATTGCCTAACTCATGAATCTGGGTTGATTTCCATTTTGATAAATCGTAAGATGGAACAAGATCAGATTCAATATTTCTCTGAGGAAAGTATATAAATGAAAGAAGGGAAAAGGTTTCTAGTATTGGAAGAAGAGGAGGAAGCAGCATGGAAAAAAGTCAAGGAAATGGAGATCTACCATTGCAACAGTTCCTGAAGGAAAATTATTTTCTTGAGACAGAGGAGACAAGCTCCCCAAGTTCATATCAGAAAATCATGTTTTTCTCTTGCTTCTAGCACTGAGCCTTTGGTGTCTGTTTAGACAACTTTCGGACCTAGCTAGTACACTGTCTTTCGAAGGCTTAGTGAAATGGGGTGAATCAGTAAAGCAGTTATCCTCTTCATTTTCCTTAGCTTCCAAAATCCAATAGCACATCAGCCACTTTTCTCACTGTAACGGTGAAGGGTGTGACACTGCACTTCACGAGCCGCAAGTCGGTGCTGGTCAAGAATTCTGAGAGCTTGGTCTTCGTCCAGACAGACAAACCCATCTACAAGCCTGGACAGACAGGTATGAGGACTTGGGCTGGTGTTGACTCTGACAGCAGAAAATCTTATAGGCTTCATTTCATAGAGGTCCCATACTTTTATTACAGCTTTCAGACTTCATGGGGGGAGATAAAGCACTCAGTAAATCTTATTTGTCAGCTGAGATCTAGGGGATGTGGTACCTTCATCATTCCTGTTCTATATAAAAGGAAGAAGTTCTTTACTGTGAGGGTGGTGAGGCACTGGAAGAGGTTGCCCAAAGAAGTGGTAAATGCTCCATCCCTGGCAGTGTTTGAGGCCAGACTGGACAGAGCCTTGGGAGACATGGTCTACTGCGAGGTGTCCCTGCCTATGGCAGTGGGGTTGGAACTGGATGATGTTAAGGTCCTTTCCAATCCTAATCATTCTGTGATTCTCCACCCTCCAGGTACAGCATCTCAGCCAGATCTTGGCACAGGCTCAGATTCATTCCACGCTACTAGAGACACTTAAAATCATAGTCTCCCTTGGCTGCACCTGTGTTGTCAAAGCAGGACAGGCACTCCCAAGTCACTGAATTCAGTTCAGCCAAGACATGATTATGTTTCTAAATTTACCTGTCTCTCACCATCTGTAAGAGAAAGACCCTGAAGTAATTGCTTCCGTTACTTGGACATCTCAGTTCAGCCCCTGTTGATCCATGGAACAAATTTGAGTTAGAAATTACTGAAACAAACAGTGAGATTTCCTGGTAATCACTACAAATTTAACAGTAGAATTTCCTTCTTTTCTGTTGCACTCTTCAGTTCTATTTCGGATCGTCTCCCTGGACAAAGATTTCCACCCGCTGAATGAGAAGGTAGAGCCATAAAATTCCTCGTTGCTAGCCAGGACATTTAATTCCCAATTAACACCATCACTATCATCATCCAGAACCACTGAAGACAGCCTTTAAAGCATATGATCCTTTTTTAATCACACCATCCTTGACCCATTCTACCCTGGACACACTCCACTGGTGCCTTGACTGAGAAACACGTGCCCTTTTTCAAAAGAATATAGGTGTTTAAAACCAGATTTGCAAAGGAATGTATGTGGCTAAGCATGTAGGCAGGAATCTCCTTACTGAATAATATGGGTGGGACAAGTTTCCATTGAAACTGACAGATGTGCAGTTATTTCTGGCAGTGGGTGCAACCACATGCTTATAGGCAAAGAAAGCAGTATGACAAAAACCGGTTTCAAGGAACTGGTCAGGGGTGTAAATCCACCTTTTAGCTTATTTGGTAATCGGTTCCTCGTGCAGACAAGTTCTTTGAAAATTCTCACTTCACCACATTTTCATACTGTGGTGAGACAAAAAGTTGGGGCTCTAAAATATTACAGAAAAGATTCCCTTAACCATCAAGAACTAAGGAAATAGAGCAAATACAGAACAGGAAGAACACAAAGGACATTTTGGAAGGTTGTTTTTCTGCCCCTAAGTCCAAATCTGGAACTTACTTCCAGCCATGTGTGACTAATGTTTCTAACACTGGTTTTATTTTGTTTTTTTCCCACAGTTTCCATTTGTCTATGTTCAGGTGAGTGGATAGCTACATGTCTGTTATTCTGCCGGAACACACAGGCACAGAGGTAGTAGTCTCCAGCAGCAGCATTTTCAGGCTGAGGTGCAAGGGAAAAGACATAGGCACATTACCTTTCTTCGTTGTGTACAGGAAAGCTGAGTAGTTGGATATCAAAGTAGTTCCAACAATGGTTCTTTGACTGGGGAATGTGCTGTAGGAACAAAATAGTTAATCAGTGCAAGCCATGCTGTGAACAGAATTACATTTGCCTACAGGTCATACCAGAATGGCTTACTCCTCTTCCCAAACAGAGCTAAGACCTTGTGTTTGCCAAGTGTGGCTGTTTAACACAGAACTGCATCAAACAAACAAACAAAACTAAAGAAACAAAATTCTGTAAGTGGAGGTCCCCTATCTGTCCAAGTATCACCTTTTTGTCTGGTTGGTTTGAGTTTTCAGAACTGTTGAACTTCAGTAACCAACAAAAGTTAATAGGGAGGATGTTTCTCTGGGCTACACACAGGCTATGCTACTCTTTTCTACCCTCCTGTCAAAGTGTGGTCACTCTTCCCCTCAGCAAACTTTCAGAACAGAGCTGCAGATCTGGTGGGCCACTGGTGGTCTGTGACTATCTTGAGAAAGAAGAGTAAGAGAGCAATGTGGTGTGGGATACGAGATGGAGGAGATCATCTCGGAACTACCTTCTGCTGAGGCTCTCCTATGGGGTTGTCACACAGGTCCCTCCCCTTTCAATGAGGTGATACTTGCCTGAGTACAGGAATTTTATGAAAGGACCAAGAAGAAATAAACCCTATCCACTCCCTCCAGAAATACCACATGCCTTTGCCTAAAAATTTGCCTAACAAATACTTTTTTCTTAATACTTTCATAGTCCCTTTTTTGTCTCAGTACCATGAAAGGCTTCAGTTTTAAATCACCAGGAAGGCCATCCTGTGTTTTCAGCTCCAGCCTGTAAGTCATAGTGTTTGTCTGTGCTGCTTAAGCTTGTTCATGCAGGACTTCTTCTCCATCCTCACCATCACCTCTCTCTTCCTTAGTGCTCCTTCTCAGTCCAGCACTACCCTTTGGCTTTCACAGATGCCTGCAAGGCAGTCTTGTAGAGTGGGAAACTCATCTGGCAGCAAATACACCATTTTTATCTAGGGTATTTTTTTCCAGCCAGGTCAGATCTGCCAGTGCAGTTTACCACATTCTTGCATGAAATTTGGACCAGCCCAAAGGAAAGCATGGCAGGAGTGAAGAAAGGTGACAGCTTAAAGTCAACAGTGCTAAGGAAAGAAATGTTCACCAGTCCATACCCTTAATGTCACTAATCGACTGTAGTCAGCCACAAAGGTAGAAGTTAGTGTGAGCCTGTTATTTCTGAACTATTATCCTGACCTATTGCTTCTGTCATTAAAAAAAAACCCAACACAAACCTTTCTGAGGAAAACCAAACCAACTTTTAGTCCTTCCCTCTAAATACATCACAGAAATGGCACCAAGTTCACAAGCTCAGCTGTAAATATTTTCTTGAATTCTTCTTTCAAGGAAGCCCAGTCGTGTCCCTTACAGTAAGTGTTGAGCTTTTCAGCAGGGTTGAAATGTGATGATGAAAAAGATTTGGTCAGAGCTGTGTGGTGCATTTTACTGGCTGTGCACCTCCTGGGGTGATTCTTAGGAAGGAGGTTGCCTCTTCTGCCCCCTGACCAGTGACTTGCAATGAGGGGATGTCATTCACATCCCCTTTCCTCTGAGTCCTGAGGTAAAATCTCAGTGCAGTCAATGCACACAGTTGCATACCTTGAGTCACATACCTATCTAGGGTAAATAGAGTTTTGGTGACAGCCAAGATACAATGCAAAGAGCAGGCAGAGAATGAAAGATTGTAAACATTAACCAACCATCCTGCTAAGGAGCCAGGAAAAGGTATATCAAACTATATAGCACCACTATGCTGCTTCAGTGACTTCTCCAAGAAGTTTGGAGCTGAGGTCATGAGTTTGGAGCATAGCCTACTGATGGTTCGTGGTGAGCAGTATTCAGCTGTAGTAGTGATAAGACTTCAGCTCCAGCACTAGGAACAGGGAGAAACAAGAAGGTAGAGCACATATGTGGGATATACTTTCCTCTGTTCCTGTCCCCACTCTCCCACCCCATCCCAAGGTTTGGACTCTTGAATATTTCTCAGTCCCATAAATAGAGCAGGTGTCTGACTGTACACTGGTTCTCAGAGAGTCTCTTTTCCAGGCATTGGAAAAAAAAAATGAGCAGGCTATATAGCAAGTGGAAGAGACTGAAACTTCCCTCTTTTCTCCCCACGCTCCATTTACTCCTGCTATGCATCTCTTCATCTTTTTACCTTGCCAGCCTGTCTTTCCCAGTTTCCTGGCTTCATCCTTCGTAAGCATGTAGGTATACCTGAGGGGGAGACAACCCAGGGTTGAAAGTCTTTCTTTCATGCTAGTTATGCAGAACTGACAGGTAAGCACTCACAGATCCTCACAGTTTATGGAATAATTACATCTAGGCATTTCCCAGCCAGGATGTATATATACTGGGCATTCCACTGCTCTGTCTGTGGGAGCTTCCTGTACTGTCTTGTGACCTTGTGTTGTCCTAACCTGCAGGATCCCCAGAGGAACCGTGTATACCAGTGGCAAGATGTGGAACTAGAGAGTGGCCTCACACAGCTCTCCTTCCCCCTCACCTCGGACCCCACTCAAGGCTCCTACAAAATAGTTGTGCAGAAGAGCTTCTCATCCCATGTGGAGCACTCCTTCAGAGTAGAGGAATATGGTAAGGAGAGGAGATACGGGGCTGACAGCAATACCTTTCACTGTAACCTCTCAATTTGGGATTTCCTGGGAATGGCATGGAGAAGGGAGGGATTGAATACACAGGCAATGGGATTCAGAAGGGCCGACCCTGAAGGTCCTGGGTATCACAGATAGTTGTTCTCTTTGTGGCATCTCTGCAACCTCCCGGAGGTTGTATTTGCACACAGTGCTCTTGGGAGTACAGGGTCTAACAGGCTTCCTCTGCAGGGCTCATACCACCATTTCAGTTGACTCCGTTTTAGTCATTTTTCAGTCCAGCAGCTTGTTGCAAGCAGCTCTAGATACAGAGTAAGAGATAACAGGATTTTGGTGACCCTGTTTTGCCTCTGTCATCATCTGTTTCTCCGTTTCTTGTAGTCGTCTCTCTTTTTCCTCCTCTTCCTTGTTTCTGCAAAAGCTTGGAAAACATGTTTGGTAGAAAATTTCAGTTTGAAGAAGAACACTCCACAAAAGTTACAAGCAGATGCAAACAGACTGGTAGCAGAGGCTGAGAAAGGAGAAATGTGCTGCCCTGGGAGCATTCTAACCCCAAGTTCTGTAATAAGACTTCTCAGGTATTTGTAGAAGTGTACTCAGGCTAGGCTCTGTGTTCGAGGAGACTGCTTGGCCTGTGCTCTGCACTCCCAGACTCCCCCCAGCTGTACATAGAGCCCTAACGACCCAGCGCATTGCTCAGAACCTGCTGCTTCTAGAATATTCAGGTTGCAACCCAAAGAAGATTGTCACTGAACTCCATGGGAGCTGGCTTTTTTGGTTTTACAGCAGGCTTGGTGGCTAGTATGAACATGATGAATAATTCGAACACAAACCCGGTTACAGGCTTCAGCCTGCCACACTGACAGATGGGCTGTCCCTCCTCCCACAGAGATCACCCTGGACATCCTCCAAAACCGAAGATCTATGTCGCTTTCTTAGCTTTACACTAAACTGGTTTTTCTTTCATTTGTTCTTCAGTCTTATTCTCATTAATCTCCTCTATTGCTAGTTCTCATACAGCCTTTCGAGGTCATGTGCCCTGGGGTTGAAACATGGAGCTTTTCTTCCCATCCTAGAGGCAAATTTGTGTCTAAACTGTATAACCCAGGGTTGCTTTCCAGTTCCTGGACCTGGTTGTGTACCCTCCCTGCTCTTATTTCCTCGCACTGTGAAAAAAACTACCAATGGGGTTCACCACCTGGAGGCAAGGCCATTAAATGCTTCAGTCCAGTCCTGGACTTGAGAACTTGGCGGATTAGTTTTGCAGGATGCAATATAGGAAAAGGAATGTAATTTAACACTCAGGAGCAAAATATGTCTTTTACTTGCCACCCTTTATATTAGGCTTTATTTCTGCCTTGACCATTTGAAAATAAAGAGCTGAGAGTCTGTGTCTGAGTCTGTGTCTAGTGAGGCACCAGAACTGCCTGGACATGGAGGACAGTTTCACATGCTGCATATTACTGAGCCTGACAGTAACAATCTGTTACTGTTGGGATCTCCAGAACAGTGACAACCAACCAAAAGAAGCAATGATTCAAGCTGTTTCGATGTGCTAGATTACAAAGGTGGTGAATGTGCTGCAAATTATGGAGCACAATACACAGGACCAGTGTGTCCTGAATGGCCATGTGTAAGGGATCTATGCAGCTGTCTGAGATCGCATGTGCTGCAAATGAGAGAAGGTAAGGACTACAACCCTCCTTAATTCTCTTTAAACCCAAATAGTGGTGAAAACCTAGTGAAGTGGTAGCAGGGCTGTGCTGAAAACCACAGAGGTGATGGTTCATATTAAGATGATCCTGGCTCTGTGTTTGGGTTGCTATGTGGTACACAGCTCTCCTCCACTCTTCTCATGTCAGACTTTATCTCATCTAGTGCTGCCCAAATACGAAGTCCTGGTGAAGCTGCCCAAGATGATCACTCTTAAGGAAAAGGAGTTTCCAGTGTCCGTCTGTGGTCTGTGAGTCACAAGAGAGTAAATCACTGTCACTTATCCTTCACTTCTCCTTTCTGCTGAGGTCTGAATCAAGAGCTGGGGAAGGGTTTTCATACTTTTCCCAAACATCCCATGCAAGTTTGTTTCAACCATATTAATCCTCAGCCTGCTACTTGGCCTGAAAAATCAAAGTAAAAGGTCTTCTCTGGGTTTCTTAAAAGATGATGCCAACCCAACCTGCAGCTCTCCTATCTCAGTTTACTATACATTTTCTTTTTCTGTCTTTACATTTCTTCAGTTAGAGAATCTCTGCCATACCTGAGCCTTCAAATACTCAGGGATGTCAGATCAGACATCATTTAAACAGGTGGTACAAACTCAGTGTTCTCATTTTTAACTCATAAATTGTTCCTCCCAAGGCCCTGGTTGCCTCTCTACTTCTTCACTGACCCCTCAGCAGTTTGTGATACAAGGATGCTCCTGGCTGAAATAATACTCTACAGACAATGTTTTTCTGCATTGCTGCAGAGAGCTTCCACTTGGAACAGATTCTAATAGATAATGGAAGTATCTCAACATGGAAATGATAGAAATGTAGTCACTAGAATCATTAAAATATCATATTAGTCAGCCTTTAGGAAGAAATACTAGGAAGTCATCCACAGAGGTCTTTCAGGAAATGTGTCTGAGTGTGATTCTGACTGATAAACACTTCGTCATTATAGGTACACCTATGGGAAACCTGTTCCTGGCTTGGTCAATGTCCAAGTGTGCCGGAAATTTTCCCGTTCTGCTTCAAATTGTTATGGAAAAGAAGCAGAAGCTGTGTGTGAAGAATTCACTGGACAGGTGAGTCCCAATATTAAAATGTAGGGGTCTTGCTTATGGGTAATGGTCAGTGTTATCTAAAGAAGGCTAAATCTGTAACTGTTGGGAAACAGCAGGATATCAGAGGTAGTACTCTGTCTGGGGAAAAGTAGATGTTCTCAGAGGAAGGCATTCTTAAGAGGCGAGTCATTAAACTGATGAAGAAAAGCCCACAGCTGAAATCCTAACCCAACTGAAGCTAGTGACAAATCTCCACTTAGCACCTGTGAGGTCCCTGCTGTGGATCCCCAAACTGAAAAAGCGATCTGTGAGAGAACTTTGCAACTGTGGGAGGGATTGGCAGGGAGCAGGAGCAAAGAGGATGGGGAGAAAACAAGAAGGTGGTATTGTATATGGGTCAAATACAGGAGAAAGGAGAAACAAAGAAAAACAGAACTAAGGTAGGAGGGGTTAACAAGGAAACCAGTGCATGCCTTGTAGAACTGAGTGTCCAAGTACCTCAGAGGATACAGAAAATGTTTGAATGAAACACTAGGAAACAGGCTGTAAGCAAGTTGTGATCTTGGAGACAACCCTAGAACATAAGGCTGGGATTTCCCGAACAGAAGTTAAGCATGTTAGGTTTGGAGTGTCTGTTCCTGTCCCACAAGACACCAAAATTGTTCACAGAATTCCAATTTCCTTCCAATCTCCTGTTTAGGCAGATGCTCGTGGGTGTGTTTCTACTGTAGTAAGAACCAAGATATTTCAACTCCAACGCCGGGGATATGAGATGAGCATTGAGGTACAAGGCAAGATCACAGAAGATGGCACAGGTATGTACCACATAGAGATGGCAAAGTGATGGCAGACCATAAGAGGGGAGGGCCTGGCAAAGATAAGGAAGGTGGAGTAACCTGTGTATAAATGCTGCTACTCATAATAATCCCTCTTTACTCTGCTCTGTCTCAGGAATAGAGATGACTGGAACAGGCTCCTGTGGAATCACATCCATCATGAGCAAAATCAGCTTTGACCTTCTGGACTCTCAGTACAGACCAGGGATCCCAATCTTTGGGAGGGTAGGGAAGTTATGCCACTGGACAATGAGTGGCAGAGCAAACTCACAAATGCACAATCCCATCAGATGGAATAGCAGTGTGTGCAGATGACATGGTCCACCTTGCAGAGGAATTACTGATTATTGGGGTACTCTAACACACACATGGCATTGAGCTTCCTGGCAGTCAGCCCAGTAAAGACTAGAAGGGGCGTTGCTCTGACACATGAGAATAACTTCAGGGAGGAGCAAACATGGGCTGTTCCACAAGGGAACATTATCCAGGTGCAAAGGATGACACAAGTAGATGTAGTGACCTCATCAACAATGGCACAGTCCCACAATTGCCAAGCAGACTAAACAGAGTGGGAGTGGTGTGAGTAACAGGTTCCACCAACAGTCCAGTGACCACCAGACAATGTGAGGTGATGAGTCAGGGCTGAGCTCAACCAAGGAAGTCCAGTTAACTAGGTGGGAACAACAGGAGAAAGAGCTGGGTGTAAGTCTAGCTCCAATGCAGCTTTAGTGAAGGGCTGGGGCAAGACACAAGCCTGAACTTTAAGTTCCTGAACCAAGAGGAAGATGATACGTGGTGCAGGTCCCAAATGAGGTTGGCCAGGGGAATTGAAACCTACTGAGGAGCTTAGGGACCAGACACGTAATTTACCTGGACCAATAAGATTGTTTCGCTGAGAATTTTCTCAGTTGCTGCCTCAGGCAACTCAGTACTCACCTCAAACATTTCCACATTCATGTCTTCTGTTCTTCTGTGCAAAGAAACATCCTGCCTGGCAATGAAGAAAAGGGAACAGGCTTTAGGACTTGGGAATTGTTTTCTGTTTCTAGTCTAAACCCTGAAGTTTGTTTTTGCTCTGTTAGGTGAAGCTGGTAGATGGAACTGACACTCCAGTTGCCAATGAAACCATCACGATTTCTGTGGATGGAGACAGGTACAAAGGGAATTACACTACAGATGAGCAGGGACAATCCTGGTTTTCCATAGACACTACCACCTTCACACAAGCCTCCCTGGAAATCCGAGTGAGTGGCAGAAACAGGGCAGAGGGACTGGGGTAAGACTATGCCTTTCTGATCAGCTGGGGAAATACCTATCCATGGGTTTTCTCTCTTTCTGCCAATTGGAAAATATAGCAAGTTTCTTTGCATGTCACCTCTTTTCTTCCTGTCTTCTATGCATGTTCTCTACCTTCTTCTCAGAATGGGAAATATAGAACATACATACCCAGAGTTTTCCTGTGGACTTTCATGTGACTTGTTACCTGTTTTCCATCAGCTATAAACTTCTTATTCTTCTTTATCAGGCTGATCATAAACCTGAACTGAACTGTTATGACAGCGACTGGATCACACCTTCATATGAGCATGCCATGCGTAGAATAAGTCGGTTTTACTCTCCCAGTAAGAGTTTCCTCAAAATTGAGCCAAAGCCTGAGACATTAAGTTGTGGCTCCCCCACAGAGATCCAGGTACACTACATCTTCACACCAGAGGCCATAGGAGAACAGAAGAAAATTGTCATTTACTATTTGGTAAGAATTATTTGTGCTTCCTTTGACCTATGGGTAGAGAGCACAGTGACACATATAGCTATCAGCACTGCTATATGGTCAGTCCTTAGCCAGTGATGATAGGGAGAGTTTGAAACAGAAAGTGTGACCTGTAGCAGTGGGATTTAGACACATTTCTGTAATGTTTCTCCTGTTGTCTTCAGTGTACAGACATGGTTGTGGTGTACATGTTTTATTAAGAACAGAGAGAGACATAATGTTGGTGGAGAGAGCACAGTCCTGGGCGCAGCTATCCAGGGCTCATTTCATACTACTTCATTCTCAGTTTTTCCAACTCCAAATTCTGGTCCATACGTGGTCACGGCCCAGAAACCAGCAGTGTACAACAAAGAAGAACAAAGATGAAGATGAGGAAAGCTGTCTCATGTTCAGTTTTGTCCCTTGGTAGTTATCTGACTAGTGAAACTAAAGCAACACCTCTAACTACAGTAACAGAAAAGTCCAATAAGCTTAGAGTGTAGGTTGTATGTCAGGCAATGGTGAAAAGTTTGGAATACCACAGTAATTGGAACAGACTATAACATGCTGTCACTGAGAACTGTGAATTGGTTCATTTTGGGGGCCAGAGAAGAAATGCTAATTCAACTGTGACCAAACAATGATCTATCAATTCAATTGGGAGAGCAGGAAGAACCAAGTGAATATTCAGATAGAACTTTTTTCCTCCTAAATTTGTTTTTCTGGTTATCCCATTTAATGACTCTAGCAGAAAAGACGAGAGCAGCCTTGGAGAGCTTGAAGAAATCAGTGGAACAGACGCTCCTGTTCTGATGGAAAGTACAGAAAATTGGGGATGGTGCTTAGACTGACATTACAGAAAAAGAGAATAGATGATGTGTTAGAGATGTCCATGTGCTTATTTTAAAGACTGCTAGCAACAAATTGAAGCACAAGATTCCGATTTATTCCCATAGCCTGGGAAAGCTGGTTTTAAGAAAGCATATATACAGGAGGTAACAAAACAGTGAGGGAATTTACATTTTTATAGGTGTTAATCTCACACCTTGAAATTAAAATAAGATTCTGTGGAATAGATATCCTATGTGGAAAGTAATTGTAAAGCCAGGTCTGACCAATGAGGAAACACTGGTCCTCCTAGGAGTGAATATTTCTGCCTCCAAAGAAACAGGAAATTTCAGTCTGGCATTTGCTTAGTATTTTCTTGGTTTTGTTCACTGTTATCAGTGCTATTCGTATTCACACTCTACAGTTAACCTGGTGAATGTTCATTTTCCTTCCCTTCAACACCAGTAGCAAAATTATAGGAAGGCTTGTCTGTCACACAGGTGATGGCCAAAGGAGGCATTATATTAGCAGATACCTATGATCTGACTGTGGATCCTGGAGATGGTGAGCAGAACTTTGCATTTTTAGCATCTTTGGTGAGAATTTGGGGGTTGTATAGAAACATTTAATGTTTGAATTGAAATGCACTCTCAAAATTAAATCTTTTTAAAAGAAGTGGCTTGGGTTAGGTTTATTTTCTCTGAGTTCTGTCAGGTCCTATTTTTTTTACAAGAAAATTTTGTAAAATCAACAAAAAATATGCATAATATTTTGGTTGTTTTTTCCTCAAACTGACTCTTTCTGCAGACCACTTTACCCTATTCAGGCTGTGGATGCTTACCAGTGTTGCGAGACTCATGTATAGTGAGAGAAGAGCATGTCTCCTTTTCTTTCTTTCTATCTCTTCTTCTTCTTTTTTTTTGTTGGTATTGTTTCACCCTTATAAGCACGCAAATACACACATCTATATATTCTAAACAATAAACTTAGTTTTATTCAAACAAATATCCAACAGTTACACATTTCAGTAACTGGGACTGGCTATGATGCATCTTTGAAAGTCTTTTGACAAATGAGACCTGATAGATGTTTTGGAAGTCTATGAGAAGGAGTTACACTGCAGTAGGTATAAACAATATATGGAAGTAGAAGAGCTTGGGTGCTGCCTGTTCGTAGAGAGTTCTGCATCCTCACTAGTAACAGTAAGTAAACTAACACCCCCTGGCTAGTATCAAGACATGTTCTCTCACCTTGTCTAGATTGTGGCATGAAGCTCAGGCCCACCTAGAACAGGGGGACATTTTCCAGTGTGGTTCAAGTGATAGTTTGATCTTTCAGCTAAAGTGCTTGCTTAGCAGTAACTTCAAAGAGTTTTAGCCACTCTGCAACCTCGACTGATGCCACCCATTAGAGCAGTCCCTTATTTCTATGTTTTTTGTAGATCTTGGCAGAAGATCTTGGAGTTTGAGAAAAAGAAAGGGGTTGGGAATATCAAGAAATTATGCCAGATGTTAACTTGTGAGAATTTAGAAGGCATGTTGAGGCCCACCGGATTCGTCTTGTTTGGCTATGACACGATCACTGTTTGAATGCGGGTGTCTTCAGCAACAGCCATACACTTTAGTCATGTATCAGTCAGTATTCCTGCCCCTGCTATCTAAAAGTATTCAGCATGAGTGCACTTGACTTATGTGGGGAAGACAAACGCGTATACTGGGACTTCTTGTACATTGCTTAGCCTTTCTTCTCTTTGTTAGTTTATGGGACATTTCAGTTGACCTTCCCTGTTGAGGCAGCAGTTGCTCCCATGGCACGGATGCTTGTGTACACCATTTCACCCAGTGGGGAAGTCATTGCCAGTTCAGGAGATTTCCAGGTTGAAAGCTGCCTCCCCAATAAAGTAAGTATAAGCCAGGGTTTATGCAACCCATGTTTGTCTTGTGGCCAGTAGTTCAGTTATGAGTTCCATGAAGGTAGAATTCGCAGCGGGTTCATGAAATGGTTTGACCAGATGTTGACTGAGGATTAGGGACAGAAGCTCCAGAATACGTTTCTAAGCCATAACTATAAAAAGTGGAGCAAAACAGAATAAGAATCACTGGCCATTATTACTTATATTGGCCAAAGCTGAATATATATTGGAATGTCAAGGTGCTAGCAGAGCTCAGTTCACAAGGCTGGATGCTTCAGTATAATAGCATGTAACAGCATCTGGAAAAGTGTCTGATTTCACTACCTTTTGGAATTGCAGGTCAGATTGAGTTTTGAACCCAAGGAAGGTCTTCCTGCCTCCAACACACGCCTGCAAATCCGTACTTCACCAAGGTCCCTGTGTGCCCTCCGTGCTGTGGACAAGAGTGTTCTCCTTATGAAGCCTGAAGATGAGCTCTCTCCCAGCTCTGTAAGTCTTAGATATTTCTGGTAATGATCAAGTATGAGAACCAACCAAGTACCTATTGACACCACTATAGACACTGGGCCATGTATTTTTATAGCTACATTTACTACATTTCTTTTTAGTAGCTGGCTTTTATCGGTGGAGTGTTAGGTAGTGTCTTTGTCCCTCTAAGTTCTGACCTGCAACATTTTCCCCTGGTTCCTTGTATTTCCCCAGGTGTATGATCTTCTCCCAGTGAAAGAAATCCACGGTTACAGCTTCAAGGACTACTACCTGGAAGAAGACAACATAAACCCTTGCGTGTCACTTGACAACATATTATTAAATGGATTTGTCTACATACCCCTTTCTCCTGACGGTGAAGGTGATGCCTATGACATTCTCAAAGTAAACACCAGCCTTCATTTTTCTTTGGTTTTCTCTTTTGGAATTCAGTCCCCTCTCCCCTTCTCACCTGTCCTAAAAGGCTTTTTAATGAGCTTTGCTGTGAGTTTGTGAATGTTTGTATGCAAGATAATAACCAGGCCCAGGCCTTGCATCTATATAGCCCACTGCTGGTACCTGAGTGCTTCTCTGAACCATTAAAACTTTGAAAGGTTTCCCCATTGCTATTAGAGATACCTGCAAATAAGACCCGAGTAAGGAAACAGTCCTGAAAGTGACATCTGGTGCCATAATATTAGAAACTCTTCCTCAGTCATGGCTATTCTCTATCTGGTGTAGATAGGTCTTTAATAAAGTGCCAGCTACTTTGATAACCCACAAACTGACCTATACCCATCTAAAGAGTCCTGTATAAGAATTTTCAGGTACCCTCAATCCAGTGTTTTTCACACATCATTTTCATCCAGGCAGATGTCCCAGGGTAGACTTTTGGCCTTAGCTTTCCATCTGATCATGCCAGGATTTAGCCTTAGGATGACTGTAACATGATAAAGCCTCAAAATCTGGGTTGAACCAGTCTATCTGACATTTATATACAAACCTTTGTTATTCTGATTGATAGCAGACTTTTGACATACTAGAAATAGTTTCTTTTCAAGTGTGTTCGCATATTTTTTGTTCTTCTTTCTCTTTGTTTACTAGGAATTGGGCTTAAAAGTCTTCACTAGCAGCAAGATCCATAAGCCTGAAATCTGCCAGCATTACCCAGGACACATGATGGAAAGGAGTTACAGTGGTTCTAGTACCTTCTTCATTTTACCTCCCACACAACTACCTAAAATTTGCGACTCCTATTTCTTTGAATATTAGTTACACCAGGCAGACCAGACTATATTCAGATAATGTTGACCTAGTTCAGGATCACTCTGTCCTGGACTCAGTCCTGAAATATGAAGCTGATCCACCTCTGCCTTCTTACCCCCAGCTAGACAGATATACCTGGCTGTCACTGTGTGTCCTTGGTGACTCCCATGCCAGCCCTTGCAGCAGAAATCCTGCAGGCACTAAAGCAGTCTGCCAGCACAAAGTAGTGGCTTTTCCTTTTTCCCCCTCAGATGTGAGTCCAGCTATGGAAACCTTAAAAAAGGAGTCTTTACTTCTAGGTAGTCACATTCCCGCAATAACTAAAGGAACTACTACAGCAAAAGTGGGCCAAGACAAATGAGAAGGTGGTACAGTTCTGTGGGTAGAGGCTGAGAAATTTGGCCCTGTTCCCAGCAATCCATTCACATGGCTCAGAGGCTGGGTAGGTTACGTCACTTCTCTGCAACTTCAGTGACTGTGAAGATAGAATAATATTACCTTTTTTACCTGAATAGTTCTGAGATAAGAAAGGCTGCATAAAACACTTTGCCTATATCACCTCCAGTCACTGGCTTTCCTGGTGCCATTTCCCAGCTCCTATTAAAAAATGGCAGCTTTTTGTCTGGTGATAGCTTCTAGCCTTCTATTTATAACAGATCAAATCTTTGGTTTTGAAATGCAGGATATGTCTTCAAAGCATGGCCTGAGACAGATGGCTGCTTTGAGAAGATGTAGAAGTCTTACAAGGCTGATGGAAAGCCTTCCATAAGGCACAACACTATGCAACACTGAGAAAGCATCATGGTTCCTTTGCTAATTGGCCAGAGATGCAAATACCCATATTAATCTCAAAAGAAGCTTAGATGGAGGAGGGGAAGGCTAAGTCTGACTTCTGTGTCTGATCACGTATCAACACAATCTATTCTTCAACCAAATTTAATAAACTATATGCAACTGTAATATCTGGAGTCAGTAAGTTCCACATTTGACTCTATATTGCAATAAAAATGTACCCTCAGTAACATCATCATACATGGCTCTTTTGGCACTGCTGGGTTTGCTGGCAGTGGGGGGAGAATGCTCAACCCCATCCAATCGCTGTAAGAACAGCATAAACATTAGGAAAAATGAAATATGGAGATGACAACAGGGAAATACATTTGTTTCCAGTGGCCAAGGTTTCAAAGTTGCTCTTTCAATTTTAAAATTCTAGCTAAGAATAACCACTACGTGGAAGGAAAGTATCCTCCTGATTCAGAAAGGAGTTTGACATGTCTTTTCCTTTCTTCCCGTCCTTGAACAAATTTACTAGTGACTGCATTGAATCTGCTTGAAGATTTGGACTATGAAGTAGCAGAACATATGGTTGCTGGCAATCCTGTGGAGACTGTCCGGAAGTACTTCCCAGAGACATGGATCTGGGACATAGTTCCAGTGAAGTAAGTGTTTATGGGAATGTAGAGTGTGGTCACTGGGGCAAAACCTTGGAAGATACTTAAGCCTCAATGGAAGTATCGGAATTTCAGTAGGAGGGTATTCCTAGCAGACAGAGGGATTTTTCAAGGTCCCTAAGTATAGGATGCTTTGGGGGGACATGCAAAAGCCAGTGCCCATATGGAGCTGGTCAAGAGTTTGCTGTCAGCAGGTGTTGTTCGGTAGGCTGAGAAAAACACAGATGATCCCCATAATATAACTGAAATCTTGCTGTCTGTCCCTCACCAGCTCTGAGGGAAGCGCTGGTCTAGATGTGACCATCCCTGACACCATCACCGAGTGGAAAGCCAACGCGTTCTGCACTTCAGCAGACACGGGCTTTGGCCTGTCCCCGACAGTGACCTTCAGAGCCTTCCAGCCCTTCTTTGTAGAGCTCACCATGCCCTACTCTGTGGTGCGTGGCGAGTCCTTCACGCTGAAAGCCACCGTTTTCAACTACTTGACCACCTGCATCAGGGTAAGACACGTGCACAACTTTGCTCAGTCTGGCAGCTTAGGGAAGACTACAGTGGGCCATTTGTAACATGGTTTCCCCAAGCCAGATGACTTGTGTCTGACAATAATTTCGTATAGGTGTACTTCTGTAGGTATTTTTGGTATATTAAATGAAGGGGAATATGTTTTTCTGATGTTTTGAGATCTGCATTTGATTCAGAAACTAAAGCTTTGCTACTGAGGCCCCAGCTTTGTCATCACAGGTTTATGTGATTGTCCTATAGAAATATGAAACTTGGGTTATCCACAGACCACAGAGTCATTGCATACCCACACAGAAACTCCAGGTTCACCAGGGTGAATACCTGCCTTCAGTCTTCAGTCTGATCTCATATAAACATCTCACAAAGTATCACACCAGATATGCTTGAATATGTAGGCTTCCTGTGTTACATTGCATCTGCCCCTAGGACACTGAGCAGAGAGAACTACATAGCTTCACTGTTCTTATCTGCATTTTTTCACCAACAAAGAAGTGGTTAGTCTTCGAGGCTGGGAGGTTAGCCAAACAAAATATCAATCGCCTTTGCTCAGTTGTTTATAAATACAATTCTTATTCTGAAAGGAATGAAGCTGAAACAAGGAGAGGCACTGATCCAGCCATTCCTGTGCACTCTCATTTATTTCCCTGTCTTTTCTATTTTGTTTGCAATTTTCAGGTTTATTGTTCCACTCTCCATTGTTCCTTACTAGGTTTCTCACTGCTAGTGTTTTACCTCTTCACCCAACTAATCATGAGGGGGATCTTTAATTCATGGCTAAGTTTGTAGTCACTTCTTTGCCTTTACTCCCACAACTGGCCCATGCTTTCCATTTTCCCAGAATCCGTTTCCAAGATACACAATCCCGTTCTCTACACTTACCTGCCCCATCTCTGACAATTGTACACACCTCAGTCTTTTTCCACTTTATCACTCAGTTCTTGCTCTGCAATATCCATAAGGTTCTCAGTCTCACAGTATAACCAGCTCCACTACACATATCCGTGTATAGCACTGTCTCCCATACCCCAGCTTCTCTGCAATTCCAGTCTTCATGACACCTCTCTGTACACCTCGCAGGTCAGTGTGTCTCTGGATGAATCTACTCATTTTATGGCTACACCAGTGGAGAAGCAGGAAGAATCCTACTGCATCTGCATGAATGAAAGGAAAACTGTGGCTTGGGCAGTGACACCAAGATCTCTAGGTAAGAAGCTGAACAACAAGAAAATGCTGGGATCAAATACCTGTGCATGTCATGAGATCTTTGGTGGGAGGACCTAGGTGACTCCAAACCTGTCTGGAAGTATCTTGTCTCTGCCAGAAATGAGAATTCCAACCCTGAGGTCGAGACACTACACTGGGTTGCAGCATCCAGGTGCTAAACAAACTAAGTGTTACGGGCCATTGTTTTCTTAACATTTGAATAGAAATCACAAATTCCCTTAATGAGTGCAAAGCCCTCAGACATTCCTGTTAGGGAGCTGAGAATGTCTTAGCTTAATGTGTCTGGGTCTTAAATATTTTAGTCAAAGCTTGATTTCTCTAAAGCCTCCCAGAACAAGACTGATTTACATGACCTGTCCCTCCACTACTCTTCTTGGTGATGGACTAGCACCTGCTGGGGTGGTCATCAGAAAGAAGGTGGCCTGGAAGGCTGCAGCTGGATCAAAACTGTCTCGAGTTTAGTTCTCCTCTTGGAAAAGCTTCTCTGTAATGCCCCAGAGAATGCCCAGCACAAACACAAACACGTATGTCCCTGGCACTGCCCAGCAGGGCTGGCTAACCCCTGTTTCCTCCAGGGCAGGTGGAGTTCTTGGTGAGCACTGAGGCCCTGCAGAATAAGCAGCCCTGTGGGAACCCCGTCGTGGAGACTCCTGAGAAAGGGAGGAAGGACACGGTCATCAGACAGCTGCTGGTGGAGGTATGTGGGCTGCTGAGTTTGGCGGCATAGAAAAGTAATAATAATTTCATGCTCCAATGCAATAATTGCTGTATGAGAGGAGCTTTCTGGTTTAGCCATGATAGCAGCAATAATGGCTTGTGTGACTCTTACTCTGCACACTTTTATAAAAGAAGCATTGATAAATCTCACACAGGCCAACAGAGCCCATAACTCCTAATGTGGCCATCTCATGGTAAAGCAGGGTATTATATTAGATAGTGGGACAGATATAATAAGGCAGGCAATAATGACAGGTTTGCCCCAGACACATCACCTGTGAGATAAATGAGTACTCCTTGGTTTTACCTGTAATAAATCACAGAGATAGGTTGTAAATGGAAGACTTGCCAAAAACATTATACATCTCCTCCAGCACCCAGCCAGTACTCCGGAATATGGAACAATCACCACAATCTACTAGTATGTCCAGACAAAACTACCATCATTGTTTTGAATTGGTTTTATCACACTCTTAAGAATCTTTAAATAGTAAGAACTGACTTTTTTTTCATTCTTTTGTACATTTTTTTCCTTAAGCAGTGTTTTGCAATGATAAAACCACAGTTTTTCCCATGCTAAATAGCCAGTCATAAAATTAATCCACAGTATGAGACTCCCTGTGATATTAATAGCAAACCGAAAGTACTAGCTTTTAGTATAGCGAAATTTATATAGTACAACATGTCATAATATTGTCAATCCTTTGCCTGACAGGAAGGAATAATCACATTTAATAAAATTAAGTCAGGAGTAATACAGTAATATATAGCATTGCAATCCTACTTACATTGCAAACATTCCAATTTTCAGTAAGGCAGAGCTAGGATTCATGTAATATGTAACTTCATAATACGTGTTACTAACCTGAATGTAATGGTGGAACAATCCTATCTGTTAGGCTTATTTATTTATTTACTTATTCACTTACTTACACATGAACTTGAATGTATAGTGCATTTAATGTATCATGGCATGAATAATGTTAACGTTTCAGGAAAACTTCCTAATTTCATATCTGCCTTCGGGAAAAAGAGTGTTAATTTTGTTCTTTGAAGATATTGGAAGAAAAGAACTGTGAAGTCTTTTCTCCCAGATGGTGTGGGAGTGAAAGTAACTGAATGAGCATTAAAATGATTTCTGTCAGGGTGTCTGAGAAGTTCCTGGGTTTATCCTGTCAATTGTATTGAGGTAATTAATCTACAGCAATCCCTGACTGGGTAGAATGGGAGATTAGCATCCAAGGTTGAACAATTATTCATCAGTGGTGGATACAGTGTAACTTGCTTGGAGTTGCATTGTCCCAGATACACGGACGACAACATTCCCGGCAACAGGCAGTGCATCCCAGAGAGAAGGGAGTGTGCCAGAGCCCATGGGGTGTTCTCTTGCCTCTTGGGAAACTAAGCCTTGCTGAAAGCTGGTTGCGAAACAGGATGTTTTTTCACCCGGGGATTTCTCAGCTGGAAAGGAAAATATTTCAAATAGCTGCAGTTTGTATGTTTTAATTTCCTGCCGAGATGTTCAAAATCAAACAAAACAATGGATTTCTCAGTTGCATTTCAGAATGACACACTGAAACAAGCAAGAAGGTGCCCTTTCGAACTGAAACATTTAGCTCTGTCATAGTTTATCCTAAAAGCTTTCCTTTTTTTTTTTAATTTTTAATTTTTCCCCTACTCTTCTGATCCAGAAATGATCTTTTTGATCCTTTCTCTGTCACTAAAGAATGAGAAACAATGTATTTTAACTGTGTGAGAAAGTGAAGGTAGTAATACATTGTTTACATGCTGGAAAAAGAATTCAGCTGGCAAAAGTTGGGAGTTTTTGGAAAAAATGGGAACTCTCCTACCTGGAGTTAATAAAAAAAATAAAAATTCTGTGGGATCCAATTGAAATAAACTCTGACAAAGTATGTTTTCTAGTAAATATTTTCTCCTGAGTTTAATGCAGAATGTTTTCAACCAGCTCAACAGAAAATGGGGTTTCTTTCCCAACTTCAAAAAGTAGACCAGAAGTTTTTGAAACAGGATGCAGTCACTAGTTGGCTCTGGCATGTATTCAAATTCTGGTGGTGTAACATGTCACTTGTGAGTACATTGCAGTGCTTTAGTTGCTACCTGTCAAGGCTCTTGCACACATATTCTACTGGTGTCCCAGGCACTCAGCTGCCACCGCAGTAAGAAGAATTTCTTCTAGACTGGGCCAAGGGTAGCACTTTGGAAGACAGAACCCTGTGGCTCTGTTAGCACTGTTGGTAGCATCATGTTGCATGATATCTGGTTTGTAACCTGTGAAGTCACAGGGCCTCTCTCAGTAATAAGAAAGGATAAGAACATGTATTAAATTTCATGCCAGTGTGTTATAGTCTTCAATTATCCTCAGTTTAGCATATTGAGGAAAAAACTTCAAGCTATTTCTAAAGACTTTTTGGTATAATGAAGTTATTACCACAGGAGAATTTATAAGATTTTCATTTTCTGAGAGACCCTTTTAGTTTCCAACTTGATATTTCTGTCTTTTCTTTTTTGTTGTTGTTGTTGTTTCACATATTTTGGGGTTTTTTTCTTACCTTTTTCCTTAAGCCGGAAGGGACTGAAGTGGAAACTACCTACAACTCTGTGTTGTGTGCTTCTGGTAAGAGCCTTTTGTTTTCTAAGACTTTCTTTGCAAAGATAGAGACTAACGATGAAGGGAGATGACAAGGTTTTTGAATGCTCCACTCTAAGAAGAAAGATGTAGGGATCTGATAAAATTGAGCAAACTAGATGTATGTCTAACTGGTGGTGAAAATAATTCCTCCTATAGGAGAAGAACTGAGGCTGTAATAGTCTTTGCAATTACAGAGGCAGAAACATATCTCAGGAACTGCAGGTGGCCAGGTCTCTAAAGGGAGAGAATATCTGTGATTCAATAGGGTTATCACTAACATCTTTCATTCAATAGATGTATAATCACAAACTGGACCTGCAGTAAGCCAGGCCTGCCCACCCAGGCAGAAAAGGCCAGAAAAATAGTCTGGAAAGGGTACTTGTCAATCTAGGCCAGGTAATAAAGCCACGTAGAAGCCTGTGACACTTTGTGTGTGAGAGTATTCCAGGCCCAACACAAAATTTGCAGGATGGGAAGCTTTCACAACAAATCACAGATGAATGGTTTTGTTGAAGGCAGGAAACCCCCGTGCAGGGAATGGTGTCTCACCCTCTTAGCTGCTACCCATGCATGTAGATGTATCTGGAATTTTAACCAGATTGATCTGTTCTTTTACATCAGAAAAGTCAGTGTCAGAGCCAGTCTCCCTGGTTCTCCCCGAGACTGTGGTGGATGGCTCAGCCAGAGCGTATTTCTCAGTATTAGGTAAGTAAACCATTTCCAAGTGTCACATGCTGTTTTGACACACTGCCATGTTTCTTCAGGCTGTGCTCAGTCCGCTGGCAGTCCCTAAACTGTGCTGATTTACACTGGAAATGGTCCCGTTCCCCAGGTGACATCATGGGCACTGCCATGCAGAACCTCCACCAGCTCCTCCAGATGCCGTTTGGCTGTGGGGAGCAGAACATGGTCCTGTTTGCACCCAACATCTATGTGCTGGACTATCTGAACAAGACAGGGCAGCTGAGTGAGGAGGTCAAATCCAAGGCCATCGGATACCTAGTGAGCGGTAAGCTGGGATGTGGCTTGTGCTTGTCTGTTCGTTCCTTCCCTTGACAATTGGATAAAGATACTACTGGCCACTAGCATACACGATCAGAGGGAGGCTGTGCTTGTGTGGTCGCTGGAAGGAAATGTGGTACTGTGGTAGGTCAGGTGCCTATAACACAGTATCTATAAGAGAGAATCCTGTGCTCAGGTGGAGGTGCAGGATAAGAGCAGATAGCAGTCAAACAGGAACATAGAAAATGTCCAGTACTGACAGCTCAGGAGCTGACTTTGTAAGAGTAGGAATGTATGAAGCACATAAGTCGGTCTGTAACCATTCATCATGGTGCTGCTTCATCATGGTGACCTCAGATACCCAGTTCCCAGGTGTTTTACGGAGGAGGATGGAGGTGGTCAGAGCTGTGTGTTTGCCTGAACTTCCATGGTAACACTGAGCAGCGTACCTCACACTTGTGCCATTAGAAGAGGGATACTGAGTCCTATGTCTCCTGCATTTCCTTTGCATGGTTCCTTGAAAAGTACTGTGGCAATTAAAATTCTCCTTCACTCTCCTTTTCAGGGTATCAAAGGCAACTGAAGTACAAACACTGGGATGGTTCTTATAGCACGTTTGGGCCCCGTTACGGGCAAGTGGGGAATACATGGTAAGACTTCAGTATCATTGGCTTTTCATTTCTGCTTTTCATGCCCTCCTTTTCCTCAGTATTCTCTTATGCCTGGTCATTGTGGAGGTTGAAATGGAGGTGGAAATGAAATTATAATCATGACATCATAGTATAATCATGTAGGATAATGGAGGAGGAAAGGATGATAAGGGAGAGGCCTTTTAGGTTTGCAGTGATGCACGGATAGCTGCTTACCTCCCCTGCCACCCTTCTTCAGCTCAAGTGAGGATGACCTGCAGGATGCTCTGCAGGAGATGCTGATGAATCCCCAGAGTGCCATTGCCCACCTAGCTGCAGACCTCAGAGCTATGAATGACAGCCTCCGGTCAGCACTGATCCCTATCGCACTGAGTCTCTAAGCTTGCTCTCAACTTCCAACCAGCCCACTGTGATCAAGTCCTGTAGCCTTTACTCTATTCCTCCAGAACAGTGATGCCCACATGAGCCCTATAACCTCTGATGGATATAGGGCTTGCTCAGAATGTCTCAGTTCCCTTTACCACTTTCAGGCTCACAGCCTTTGTCCTCAAGTCCTTTGCCCAGGCCCGGCCTCATATCTTCATAGATGAGAAGCACATCCAGGATGCTTTGGTCTGGCTCAGTCAAAAGCAGAAGGAGAACGGCTGTTTCCGCAGTTCTGGCACACTCCTGAACAATGCTGTGAAGGTAACATGTCTGCCTGGTTGGCTCCACGTGGGCTTTGTCAGGCTAGAACTTGACCATAAGTCCCTCTGGGACCAACGGAGCTATTTCAGCACTTGGGGGTTGGGAGGAGGGGGAGTTATATATATGAGCTATCACAGAAGCAGGAGGAAGCCAACAGCATCTTCTGAAGGACTAACCATGAGAAGGAGGCCAGGAAGAATTTGTCAATGCAGGATGTAGATACGTACCACACGGAAAAGGCAGTGGAGCTGTGTGGGATCAACATCTACTTTTGTGATTCCCTGGGATCAACATGCACTTTTGTGATTCCCTGCAGGGTGGAGTGAATGATGAGATCACGCTGACAGCCTACATCACTATTGCATTGCTGGAGATTCCTCTGCCTGTAACTGTATGTGTCTGCACCCCAACCTGAGCCACAGATGGTACTAACCTGTCCTACTAGTCCCCCCCACCCGCAGATTATCAGGTCCCTTTACCTTTGAAAGAAGACATCCCATGTGAATATTCTTTCCATTTAAGCCTAGACTGGATTAACACTTTTCCTTCGTTTTCCTCCTGTGCCCAATCCTGTTTCCCATATACACAGTTCACTTAATCTTTTTCTGAGTTCTTTTGTGGAGAACCATGCTTTTGCCCCTTTAAAAGAGTACAGCTTGGATTAGCAGTGAGTTAAATAATATTCAAATACCTGAAATCAGCCAAATAGGTTTTCTACATACACAAAAACCTCCTTGTGTTTCTTGGAATAGTACATTCCTGTTGAACCATTTGCATGGGCCTATTATGTTGATACAAGAGCACAAGTCTGTAAAAAAAAGGTGGAACACTCAGGGATTCATTCTCATTTTCTCTGTCCCTTCTCTATTGTTTTATGGGAAATCCCCATCCTTAATGCTTGGGGAATAAGGTACACCTATAACTAATAAAGTATACTTACAGGGAATAGTAGGTAATCTGTGAAAAGCCTGAGGCCTACTTATAAGATATGTGGGTTTGGTCATTCTGATCCCTGAGTTTGTGATCCCCTCACTGTGAGACAAGGCTGTGGTGCAGCTAAAATCAGTGTGGGAATTGCAGCAGAGGGACTGCTGAGCCATGGTGGCTGCTGGGCTGCTGTAATCCCTCCACTCCAAATGCAGTAGGGGCTATTTCATGTTGAAAGTGTTTTCGTGCATAGTAAGAACCAGCAGAAGGAATTCTTTTGTCAGCAGGGTGACATTAACTTCACCAAAAAAGTATTCTTTCTTTGGTATGTGTTATGTTTAGAAGGCAAGTTTTAAGGCAGAACTGCACTAGATAACAAGGATGTTTTTCATCTCCTGCCTGAGCCTAAGAGTGCCACTGAATGTGAAGAGGTTTGTCAGAGCCTGATTGCAGTATGGGTGCATTTCAAGTTAAGCTGCATGAACTCCTGAGGTTAGCACAGCCCTTAGGTATTTAATGCTACTGACAAGCGTACAAAGTATTTCTGTAAAGTAAGCCATATTAGATCCCTCATAAAATTTATTAGTCCTGTCCTGAGCATGTGTATCTACTGCCGTGTCCTGTCATTAGACTGAACTCCTCCCCAGCGCTTGCCTTAGAAACACTAGTAAGCATAGGACAACTTAGGGGAGGCATAGACCCAACCTATTCTGCTTTTATTCTTTGCTTTCTCAAAAGCAGCTGAATTACTTCTCCAGAAGTTACCACAAAAGATTTCATCTTTCAGTAGTCACCCTGTGAAGGCAAAGTACAAAGCCACTGCAAAAAAAGTCTTTTCTATCCAAACCATTGATTAGGATGTAAATGTGCTGTCAGGCTTCAGATCATGGCATGCTCCCCCTGCAGTGTTATTGCTTCAGTTTTATAGCAGTTTTGCCATCACAAATGAGGAATAGTCGTGTGTCTTGCTGAAAGGTCATGGGGGCACAGTGTCTGTTACTTAACACTGTGTAAAATACCCAACTTTTGTGTTGCTATAATGATTGTGCTCTTAAACTATACTTGAGATTCTGGCTTCTAAAAGACATGCATTGTTGACGTTTACAAATCACAAAAAATATTCCAGAAAATTGAAAAATAGAAACAGAAAAGGATATATTCTTTCTTCCGCAGAGATAGAATTTACCTCCAAACTAGAAGCCACAGTTTCAGCAAAATGAATGTTTTTGGGAGGCCCTGGAAAAGGGTAACTACACAATAAAAGACTAAGGATAGAACAGAGGGTGAAAACACAGAACAGTCTCAGGGTGATAGCTAGAGGAGGAAAACAGGTATCCAGTGTATCTGCAGAAGTGTATCTCACTCCCCTTGCCCGGAGACACAATCAGGCCACGCATTCTTCTCAAGGCAGAATGATTAGAGCCCGGCTTCACAGTCCTTAAAAATAAACTGGACAAAAAACATTACAAGAAGATATATTAAAGAACAGCAGATAACAAGATGATGGCTGCCCATTTGTTCCAGTGGGTGTTGGACCTGAATGGGAAGGGATACACAATAGTACAATCTTTGCCAGCAGGAGAATGTGAATGTGAAAGGTCCATAGGTACCGTGCAATTCC